>NC_071090.1:75364273-75481773 GCF_027358695.1 Spea bombifrons
CATTAAAGCCAAAGACCAGATCCTTTTTAGAACATCTACCAAAACTCCTCCCTGGGACCTTAATATGGTTCATTCATAATCAGCTCACCAATGACCCATTTGAACCATTGGAAGAAGCTTATGTTCCTTTTTGTTTTGGAAGATAACTCTGTTTTGGAAGACAGCTCTTACTAGCAAGTTACAGGTTATGAATATTCAATAACCTTTTGTTCAGTTTTTTCCCGATAAGATACTCCTGTGTTTGCCATCTGAATTGGTTATTTAAGTTAATTTGGCTTTCCATTACAACCAAGAGATTGCTCTTCATATTTTCTGTGAAGATTTCTAATAAGATGTCAGGATTAAGGTCCTTAATACCTTTGAGATTTGAAGAGATTCCTTTCTATATTTCTTGGCAGAACTCAAGCTTCATAAGATCCTCTAGTCTGTTCAGTTGATATGTGGGTCCAACGAAAAGGCACAAGACATCCAAGCGCTCTATTGTTTGGTGAATTCTACAAGTTATCTGTACCTGTAATGCCAGAGCTAATCTGCAGGTTCCGGATTTTCGCACAGCTCACCACGCTAGAGCTGTGGCTGCTTCCTGGGCCAAAAGACATCTTGTCAGTCCTGACCGGATTTGCAAGGCTGCCACACTCCTCAAACACTACCACCTGGATCTTCACTCTGCCAGTGATGCCACCTCTGTGCTTATTTTTTTTTCTCCCTCCCTTTCTTTGTTATAACTCTGTGGTGCCTCCAGTGACAGCAAGGAAACATTGAATTCCACTTACTGTGAACTTTGTTTTCCCTGTATATCCCTCAGTGGCACACCCCCCACTATAATGTTTTGTTTTGGTATTTGTTGCCTTCAGTGTGGTCTTTGGGAAACAGCGAGGGCTTAAAGGCGAGAACAGAATGAGAACATCTTGCCTACCTCGGGAGGCAGAACCTCCATCTCTCCATTGTGCCACAAGGGATTCACAGGGAAAACAATGTTTACTGTAGGCATAATACAACATTTTGTTGTAGCAAGGAGAACACTAACTCTTCACAACAGTGTAAAGTTTTTACCTCCCAGAAGTTTCTTCCGTAATTTTTGGCTTTTGTTTGAGTCTCGCTGCAGAATATCCTGTTCTTCATTGGTGCACACCTAAGCGGTTGAATTAAAGAGAGGTGAAGAAGAACATGATGCTAAGCAGGGTTCAGTTTAAGAAAATGGTTAAGCAGCAAGTGTTGCTTACCAAGTTCCCACAGAAGAGACAAGGCCCAGAGCCCTCCTGTTCACACACAATACGTCCACAAGCCATGCAGTTGTTGATAAGCCTATGTTTCTGGGCCAGGCATTCGCAGGGGTAGCGTCCAGGGATCAGCACAGCCAGTCTGTCCTGACCCTCTTTGGCATACAGGTTGACGTACTTTTGTTTCTTCTTAGTAGATGTGAGGCTGGCCATTGCTTGAGCCTAAACAAATGAAAAATATATGATTTGTTTAAGCACAGACTTTAATATAAACTCACTAAAATGGGTTAAACATAAATCACCTTTAAGAAAAGCTGCAGTGCAACACCCATCTGTGGTCAAATGTTTTGCCCCAGTGACTGGCTTCTTAAAACAGATGAGTAGCAAGAAAGCACTCCCACTGAAATAATCAGATCTCTTGCCGGGCCTGGGTGGCACTGAGGGTATCATGAAAATGCACTAAATAGCTGTGTGGTCCCTTTAAATTTTCATGCTCTCTGTTTTGCAAATTCATGGAGGGATTCTGCAGAATCCCCCTCATATGCTCCTTTCTACACCTCCACCAGCAAATGCGTTGCAGAAGCTCTGGTGCTGGCTTAGCAAACACTGCAGTGAGGGGTCTGTTCAGACTTCACGTGCGTGTCTGGACACTACTGCCATTGATTTCAACGGGGGTACTTTACTGTCACTGACTGACAGCTTGAGGCAGAAATATCGGACCACTGAGGACAGCTTCTGCTGCAGGATTGGAAATTCGAGATCCTGTATTTTCTGGATTATTTTTTTTTTGTTGTTGAAGGAATGTGTATTACAGAACTCACATAAAAATGTATTAAGGATTATTCTTTAGAGGGATGTTATGGATATTAAACTGTCCCTTTAAAGTGCTTAAGCGTTCCCTGGAAGTTAGCTGCTAGTTAATCAGAGTGGCTTGTCACCAGGTCTTTACACCAGGACAAGCCAGATAATGGCTGTTGATTTTCCATGGAAAGCCTTGTTTGCCACTTTGTATGCTTTACAGCTGTGGCTGAACAAAATCTTATTTTGTCATAACTCTATTGTTATCTTAAACTCAACCTAAATATTTGCTATTTTAACAGCTTGACATTCTGCACTTTATATAATAAATCAGTACTTGTTACTTGATTGGGTTACAATGACTTAGGGATGCACCAAAATGAAAATTCTCGACTATAACCGAAAATTCAGGATTCGCTTGGCCGAAACCTAAAATGATCCCCCACCTTTAAAATAATAAAAAAAACAAAATAACCTCACTTTTATTAAAAGTAACACACCAAAATTGGATAGAAATATTCAATAACAATATTAATATATGTGTGCGTGTTTTAATATTGTTATTGTATTTTTCTATCCAATTTTGGTGTGTTACTTTTAATAAAAGTGTGGTTAACACTAAAATTGGACAAAAAAAGTAACAATATATATACATATATATATATAATATATATAAAATATTGTTACTTTTTTGTTGTTAACCACACTTTTATTAAAAGTAACACACCAAAACTGGATAGAAAAATACAACAACAATATTATCACACGCACACATACCGTATTGGCTCGAATATAGGCCGCACTTTTTTCCCCCACTTTAAGTTTTTAAAGTGGGGGTGCGGCCTATATTCGGGGTCTAGCGCCCGACGCCCGGGACATGCAGTCCCGGGCGCCGGGCAGGCAGCGGGGTTAAGATACAGATCCCCCGCAGCGGTGCAGGGGACCTGCATCCTTCTCCCCGATACGCTCAGACAGCCTCCCCTGCCAGCACTTCCCACGGGGGGGGGGGGTGCCGGCACGGGAGGTTATCTAAGCGCTTTACCTCTGCCCACCCCCGACTTACCGGAGCAGACTCCCGGGTGTCTTGCGGGGCCGGCGGGAGACATTTACGCAATACGCGCATGCAACTTCCGGTACCGGTACCGAGGAGGGGGGGGCAGAGGAGGACAGCGGCAGCGTATCGCGGGGAGGGAGGACAGCGGCAGCGTATCGCGGGGAGGGAGGACAGCGGCAGCGTATCGCGGGGAGGGAGGACAGCGGCAGCGTATCGCGGGGAGGGAGGACAGCGGCAGCGTATCGCGGGGAGGGAGGACAGCGGCAGCGTATCTCGGGGAGGGAGGACAGCGGCAGCATATCTCGGGGAGGGAGGACAGTGGCAGCATATCTCGGGGGGGGACAGAGTGGCAACATGTTTTTTTTGGTGCTTTTTTAAAGAAAAAAAACTTTTTCTTTAAAAAAGCACCAAACTTTTAGGGTGCGGCCTATATACGGGGGCGGCCTATATCCGAGCCAATACGGTATATTAATATATAATATTGTTACTTTTTTGGCCAATTTTAGTGTGTTAACCACACTTTTATTAAAAGTAACACACCAAAATTGGATAGAAAAATACAATAACAATATTATCACACGCACACATATATTAATATTGTTATTTAATATATTTATATTTGGTGTGTTACTTTTAATAAAAGTGTGGTTAACACACTAAAATTGGACAAAAAAAGTAACAATATTATATATTAATATATGTGTGCGTGTGATAATATTGTTATTGTATTTTTCTATCCAATTTTGGTGTGTTACTTTTAATAAAAGTGTGGTTAACACACTAAAATTAGACAAAAAAATGTAACAATATTTATATATAATTGCTAACAGCAAGTACACTCCTATCGTGCCCAGGCAGCCAGTACATGATAGAACCTGAGCATGATAGGAATGTGATTACAGGCTCCCTATGCCGTGCTACTCCCCCCCACTTACACAGGTATGCTATCACACAGACATTCATTCGTTCATTTACTCATTCACAAATATTCCTTCTTCTCAGCGGGGCAAGAAAAGTTGTTCGCACAAACGGAAGCTGCAGGGTCCCTGCAGGGGTCTGCGAGTGAGAGAGTCATGCGATGTGCATTCACGTGACTCCGCTGGGTTCCTGGCCAGTACAAGAGACGCTGCTCGACAGTGTGCGAACAATGCACAGTTAAGCAGCCTGGCCCCTGCAGATGATTTTTTTCTGACTTTTTTTTTATTTCGGCGTTTTGCCGATAATGCCCTTTTCGGCAGATATATTTCTGCCACTGGTATATCGGTGCATCCCTAGGTTACACGATATCACAAACCTTAGCCAAGTCCATTGGAGTCTTCACTTCTTCAACAGTTGTGTTTACTAAAGACTGTGTAGGAAGAGGTTCCAGCTTGTTCCTGCCTTTTCGTTTCCCTTTCTTGCCCAGCTCTCCTGAAAGCAGCCCCTGCACGTGGCAAGCCTCTTTTCCATAGACCATGCGGAGAAAATAAAAAACGGACCTCTTTAGATAACAATTCCTTGAGAAGGTCAAGGCTCGCTGCTCAAACAATTCATAAATGCAAATGCCAGTACAATAACTATAGGGTAAAATAAATGATTCATATTGTCTGCTGTTCAGCATTGTAAGGGGTCTATTTATATGCAGAAAACAATCTTTAGGAACTGACCATCTTTCTTGTATGTCTGTGGCGAGGTTGAGTTGGATGGTTGCTTGGTCTTCCTCCATCGATCCTTCAACTCACGAATAAAAGAACACTTTTTCTCATCTGAGCCCTGGACAAGGTCATTAATGTACTCTTCAAATTCTTCTTCATTATCAATGGACAGCATGTACCTGTGTTAAAGTGAGGTAATGCAAGTAAAGTTTTTAAATTAGATTTCAGGCCTGCAAAGAGCAGGACCCTCTCTTCCTTCTGTACAAATGTCTTAGTACTGCTGATTTTCACTCTACGTTATTGTAATAACTATGGAATCTGCTGGAAAACAGGAAATAGTGAACTGACTGAATAGAGTTTCAGCTTTAGGAGGACTAGAAGAAACTTGTGCTAGGTACTTTTAGCAACCTGCTTTCCTAAGTAAGATGGTCTTACCCAAATGACACATCATATTCTTTAGTATCTGTACACATACAAACAAAACGTAGAATAAATGTTACTTGGAAACATGGCTGCAGGAGAGTACACCAAATGTTCACATCAAAATCATATACAAATGTAGCACCCCCGATTTTTAAAATATACATATATACCCACAGTAAAGAAGTGGTCAAACCTCTAGCGTACAAAACCCAATGACAGGTCTACAACACACCGCGTCCATGTACTGTCTACATGGAACTGCCCTTTAATTTCAGGGGTTGTTGTTACCCACATGGAATTCACTAATCGTCTAAAAGTTAGCGATCCCCTTCGCATTACTCAGTTCTACATTGATGACCGGTACTTTCTACCCAATTATTTCTTAAACTCACTGCACGATGTCCTCGCTGCCACTCAGCCCGAATGATCTTTCCAACTCCCCCACACACCATCTCAGCAGATCCGCCATCCTAACACCGAACAAGTAACAGCGACGTCTGACTGCGGAACCGGTAACGGAGACGTCTGTCTGCGGAACCGGAACTGCCAAGCCGGCCAATAACAGTGACACGCACTCTGAGCTACACTCACAATGTTCCTCTCGGAAACACAGCCGCGAACTCTTAAGTCCTTCCTATCCTACAATGGCAAGAATGTTTCAATGCAAATTGCATAATGCTTGTATCAGTGGTTGTTGGACGAGGTTAGTTGTACGATGTATATCAAGCCTGAGGTGGCTTTACTATAAGCGTTCCATATACATTTGTATTTAACTATGTGTATACTGAAAAATATAACTACGTATCATTCTTTTCTACGGAGTGTTTGGGACAGTCTGTCTGACCGTCATTAAAGCTTCCATGCAAATGTTTTCCATCATTTCAATTAAACCCCTTCAGGACCAGGGTTATTTTATAATGTTTGCATGACAGAACCACAGCATAGTGGCCAACTGTCCTATTGTTTCTGGGACAGTCCATAGAATTGGGAGCTTGTCTCAGTACTTTCATTGTCCCAGGAAATCAGCAGTTGCGGGTGTCAGGTGCAGGTCAGGCTGGGGGGATCACAGAGCAGGGAAGCAGGAGGTCTGTTCCTTCAGACTTCTGCTTCAGTGCTCCCTAACACCTGTGCTGATGGCAGAATGGAACCCGCACATACAGCAAGGGAGCGCTGAAGCAGATCTCGCACTCCCACCACAGTCTTTGGCACAGGTCATAAATAAGAAAAAAAACTGAGGAAGAGTAGGAGGAGAAAGGGCGAGAGATAAAGAGAAAGGAGAGAGATAAGGAGAAAGTGGGGAGGTAATGAGAAACAGAGATAGGGATAGATAAAAAAGAGGGGTGATGAGAAACGGGAGAGTGTTTGTATTTTGAAAGTGTGTGTATGTTAGGGCTAGTGTGTCTAAGGTCAAATAAGTGTGTGGTTTGTAAGATTAAATATGAACCAGTATGTTTGTGTGTAAGGGCAAGCTTGAATGTGCAAGTGTATGTATGTATAGGCAGGCCTTTGTAAGGGCAAGGTATTGTGTGTATTGTGACAGTCTATCCATACTTTTAATGTTTTGGGCTTAAAATAAATAGAATGATTCACTCTAACACACGCTTAACTCAGGGGCACTATTTAGTATTGTTTGAAAAGAAAAATTGGAAATCTCCTTCGCAACTGTGAAAATGTCCACCATGAACCATTGTCTGTGCCTATACTTGGTTAAAATTAGTGTGTACGACTGTCGGTCTCAGTGTTCAGGGATAAAATGTGCGTATTTGCATTTAGTGTTTGAGTGTATAAGCCCGGTTGGTGGTGTAGAGAACAGAGTACTGAGCCGTGAAGACGCTGTATAGAGTAAGGGGGCAGAGCAATAAATTCTTAAGCCTGGGGGTGATGTACCCTTTCTACCTGGCTCAGCTACCCCTGCATAAGAAATAACAGATCTGCACCCTGGTCTGTATTGCATCTTCATTCTGCTAGGCTCTAAAAATATTGCATCTATGTAAAACAAAAAGGGGGAGTGTAAGAGAATATTCTTGCCTGGGGTGCCACTAGGACCGGCTACTAAAACAAAGTTGAACCCCGGAGTATTCAGGGTTGACCAGGGTCATGCAAAATTACATTATGTTAAGCAGTTGTAGCACGGCTATACTGAAGAAAAGGCCGAAGCATGATTAGCGAGTGGCGTGAGTGCGTGTGAATGTGTGTCTGGGTATGATAGTGTATATGAGTCTCTGTATGTTATCGTACATGTGTTTTTCTTGGTAAGTTGGTGTATGTCGGGGTGAGTGTGTGTCAGGGTATGGTAGTGTAATGGGGTATGGTAGTATGGACAGATTTGGATATGGGTGTGTCTTTTAGGGTGATTGCCTCTCTGGATCGTCCCCTGTCGGCAATGCTTGGTGTGTCAGGCGCCTTGGAAGGTGCCTTCAAACACTTATTGTAGTGCCTGTAGCAGCGTACAACGTAGTTCATCTGTGTGTGTTGATGTTGCTGCTGCATTATTTTATTTAATAAAATTACATATGTTAAACTTCGTTAGGATAGTGCCAGTCTTATGTTAATTTTTAATGTATTATACAGTGGATATAAAAACTCTACACTCCCCTGGTTGCATAAGTGTGCAAAAGCCATGGTCCGCAGAGAGCTTCCAAAGCATCAGAGGGATCTCATTGTTGAAAGATTTCAGTCAGGAGAAGGGTACAAAAGAATTTCCAAAGCATTAGATATACCATGGAACAGAGTGAAGATAGTCATCATCAAGTGGAGAAAATATGGCACAACAGAGACATTACCAAGAACTAGACGTCCCTCCAAAATTGATGAAAAGACGAGAAGAAAACAGTCAGGGGGGCTTACAAGAGGCCTACTGCAACATTAAAGGAACTGCAGGAATTTCTGGCAAGTACTGGCTGTGTGCTACAACAATCTCCCGTATTCTTCACGTCACTTGAAGAAGCCCTGGGCGCGGCGAAATGCGTCTGTCGCGGTCCCAGGATCTCGTGTGCGGCGATCCGCTCGCGGGTCACGGAGACCCGAGCAAAAGAGCTCGGACTCCGTCTCCGGCGGGCGGGCGTCCGCACATAATATCCGTGGGGCCCCGATCTCCCTGCACTGGCAATCGGCAACCCGATCGCCGGGGCAGGAAGCAGGATGACAGGTCTGGGGATTCGGCAGCGATCAGAATAAAATCTGCTCGCTGCCTTAGGAATCCCCAGAGACGTTTACTTACCGGTTCGCCGGTCTCCACTGGGGGCGCAGTCAGAGGGACGTCACAGTGCGTCAGGGGCGTGGCTTTAGGTGGCGCCAGATTTAAAAACCCTGCAGTACTCCTCACAGTCACCCTGTTGTGGTCTATTCCCTGAGTTTGAGTTTGTATTGCTACTATTTGGTTGACCATTGGCTTTCCTGCTGATTTTGTACCTCTGCCTGAGACTCTTGTTACCGACCCCTGGCTCATCCGACTATCCGCTTAGTGTACCTGACCCCTGGCTCGTCTGACTACTCGCTTCGTGTACCTGATCCCTGGCTCGTCTGACTACTCGCTTCGTGTACCTGATCCCTGGCTCGTCTGACTACTCGCTTCGTGTACCTGATCCCTGGCTCGTCTGACTACCCGCTTAGTGTACCTGACCCCTGGCTCGTCTGACTACCCGCATCGTGTACCTGATCCTTGGCTCGTCTGACTACCTGCATCGTGTACCTGACCCCTGGCTGTTCCTATCATCTGCTGCTTGCTGCGCCTCGCTGCTTCAGCTCAGTATCTACCCTTCTCTGCTATCACTGCGGCTTCCTTTACGGTTGCGATCATCCTGAGTTAACCTGGTGGTTCCCTGTTCTGAAGATCTCCTGCGGTGAGTGCCTTTTGTTACCCAGCGAAAAATATCCAGGACTCCTGAGAATCGTTTAATTATATGTGTTGTTAGTGACTCTCGTGAGAGTAGCCGCCACAGCTAAGAGTAAGCCTTTTTACCTATTTTTCACTTTATATGATTAAAAAATTTATTACACTATATCGTATTTTTCTTATGCATTATATAATATGAGCCAGCGTCATCCACCATATGTCAGAGTTGGGATGTGAAAAAATAAAGACAAGCTGATATACTGAGCTGTATTTTGATCTGCTCCTGCTAATGTGAGTTGAACTACAGAGGGGGAGAGTATCCTGAAACTCAGAAAAAAAGGAAAAAAAGGAGAAGATAAATTGTATTTTCAAATGAAGCTCTTCAGGACCCTCTAACAGTTTATTTAAGTATCTTTTTTTTCTTTTGTGATAAGATACTTGCACAATATTTTGTTATATTCTGTTACAATTGTATCATAGCGTTCCATCTACCGTATTTGCTTGATTATAAGACGAGTTTTTTTCCAGAGCAAATGCTCTGAAAAATACCCCTCGTCTTATAATCGAGGTCGTCTTCTAATCAGACCTCATTCTGCTTCGGCCGTGCTGCTTACAGGGCTTTGATCGCGAGCAGCATCTCTGCTATTAGCAGCAGGAAACAGGAAGCTAGCACAGTCCTCGCATAACTCGACCTCCCCCCTCCTTCCTCTGGGGGCGGGGCCAGAGAAGTTGCTCGCACAGCCGGGCCCCTGCAGAAGTCTGCGAGTGGGAGATCTGCAGTTCAGGTAAGGGGGGTTTGAGTGTGTGTGTGTATGTGTGTGATTAATGGAATGAATGAGTATTTAAATGTTTGTGAATGAGTGTGTGTGTGATAGCATGGATGTGTAAGGGTGGTGGTGGTGGTAGCATGGCATAGGGAGGCTGTAATCACACTTCTATCATCTCCAGGTTCCAGCATGTACTGGCTGCCTTGGCTTGATAGGAGTGTGATTGCTGTTAGCAGTATATATATATATATAT
Organism: Spea bombifrons; assembly: GCF_027358695.1. Taxonomy (NCBI): domain Eukaryota; kingdom Metazoa; phylum Chordata; class Amphibia; order Anura; family Pelobatidae; genus Spea; species Spea bombifrons. The sequence continues at coordinate 75,374,258 of NC_071090.1, forward strand.
CTCCAGAAATGCATTTTAACCCCCTATATGCCACTCAGCCCCATGATATGCCTTTTAACCCCCTATATGCCAGAGTATAAGGCATATCATGGGGCAGAGGTGCATATAGGGGGTTAAAAGGCATATCATGGGGCACAGTGGCATATAGGAGGGTATAAGACATTTCTGGAGGCAGCGTGGCATATAGAGGGTTAAAAGGCACATCATGGGGCAGAGTGGCAAATAGGGGGGTATAAGGCATTTCTGGGGGCAGAGTGGCAAGCCTGGGGGCAGATGTGCATAACTGGGGGGGCAGGTTGGGATATAAAAAGAAATTAAAAATATATCTTTCTCAATCATAGCTTTTATTAAATATGAAAATTAGTTTACATGAATTAATATTTACTAGTAAAACTTTTTTCCTATAGGGTAGTCTTATATTCAGGCTTTTTGTTTTTTTCCTAAATTAATATTTTGATTTTGGGGGGTCGTCTTATAATCAGGGTCGTCTTATAATCGAGCAAATACGGTACTTTTCTTCCTCAATTTTGTAAAGGGTGTGAAAGGGAACCAGCACTTTAAATGTTGTAGAGTAGCTTTGTCAAATAAGTTAAAGATAGCTCCTAATAACATCTTTTGCACTTTACAGTCATCAAGTCGAGACAATATGGCACAATAGAGAAATTACCAATAACTAGACGTCCAAAATTGATGAAAAGGTGAGAAGAAAACTGGTCAGGGAGGCTTACAAGAAGCATACTGCAACATTACAGGAACTGCAGGAATTTCTGGCAAGTACTGGCCGTGTGCTACATGCCACAACAATCTCCCGTATTCTTCATATGAATGGGCCATGGGGTAGGGTGGAAAGACGGAAGCCATTTCTTACAAAGAAAAATATCCAAGCCAGACTAAAGTTTGCAAACAGAAACATCAAGTCCCCCAAAAGCACGTGAGAAAATGTGTTATTGTCCGATGAAACCAAGGTTGAACCTTTTGGCCATAATTCCAAAAGGTATATTTGGTGCAAAAACAACACTGTACATTGTCACGGTCCCGGGTCCCGGCCGGTACCGGCAAGAGTTTGCCAGTACACTCGGATCCCGGCAAACACAGGCAAGCCGATGCCTGTGAACGCCGGGTTCCGAGGTCGCGGGTCACGGTCTCGGTTCCCGGCAAACACAGGCAAGCCGATGCCTGTGAACGCCGGGCTCCGAGATCGTGTGACACTGACTCGGATCCCGGCAGACACGGGCAAGCCGATGCCCGTGAACGCCGGGCGCCGAGGTCTAGTGTCACTGACACAGATCTCGGCAGACACAGGCAGGCGGATGCCTGTGGTCCACCGAGATCCGGGGCATATAGGGCTTCCTCCGGGGATCTTCCTTCCACGCTGCAGCAGCCTGCCTGCAGCAGTGGAGATCCCCGGAGTCAGGGACTTACCTCTACTCGGTCTCTTCGCAGCAGGAGCACTTCGTTGCCACACAACTGGAGGCGTGGTTTGGATGGCCGTCTAGAGCTTCTGCGGTGACGTCATCTTAGGGGCGGGGTTAGGTTCTGGCACCAGATTTAAAAGTCAGGAAGTTCTCTAGCCAGTTACCCTGTTGTGGTCTTTTTGCTCGGTTGTGTTTTGTGTTACTTCCAGCTAATTTTTGACCCTTTGCTTGCCTGACCTCTCTTTGCCTGCTGATTTTGTACTGTGCCTTGCTGATCTTGTTGCTGAACCTCGGCTTACCTGACTACCCTCTCTGGATCTCGACCACGGCTTACCTGACTACCCTCTCTGGATCTCGACCACGGCTTACCTGACTACCCTCTCTGGATCTCGACCACGGCTTATTGTGTTCCTGTGTCCGTATCCTGCCTCGGCTTTCCAGTCTTTGCTAAGTCTTGCTCCTTGTACTATCAACTCCGTATCTACTACTACCTATACCTACCTTATCTGGCCTCCTTGCTGTTGGGATCATCTAAATCCTGGGGTGCTGCTGCCAGGGGCTCCTCCTTTGGTCGTAGTATTCCAGGTGGAATAACTTCCGCGGTAAGTGCCAGTATAAGGGAGGTCGTGACATACATCACCCAAAGAACACCATACCCACAGTGAAGCATGGTGGTGGCAGCATCATGCTTTGGGGCTGTTTTTCTTCAGCTGGAACCGCGGGGAGGGAATTATGAACAGTTCTAAATACCGGGCAATTTTGGCACAAAACCTTCAGGTGTCCGTTATAAAGCTGAAGTTCACCTTTTAGCATGACAACAACCCAAAGCACACATCCAAATCCACAAAAGCATGGCTTCACCAGAAGAAGATTAACGTTTTGGAATGGCCTTGCTATGCATGTTATATTTTTCAGTAGGTGAGGGTACACAAGATTTTGCAAGGTGTACACTAAAAGGAGGGTACATAGAGCTGTAGTTTCAGCACGACTTGATCACTTGATCTCTTCTTTTAGAAGACCTCTTCTAAATAGTATGATCTGTCCATAATGACAGAGTACCCGCCTTTATCTGCAGCCTTTACCACTATTTGTTTGTTATCTTTTAGTGTTTTCAGACTCTGTTGTTCTTGTCTTGTGAGATTGTGTTTACGTTTTTTGTTTTGTTCAATCTTTTCAAATTCGTGAAGTAACATGTCTGTAAAAACTTGTATATGCTCACTTTTTTCTTGGTGTGGAAAGAAGTGAGATTTGGGTCTAAAGGCTGTATGTAAAAAATTATCTGTTTTTATAAGTTCATTATTCATATTTGGTTCTTTTTTTCATAAAAAATCTTTTAATGGTTAATTTACGCAATAATTTTTGTGCGTCCATAAAAAGGTCAAATCCGCTAGGACCTTTATTTGGAGCGAATTTGAGACCTTTTGAGAGTAATTTAAGTTCTGTGGGGTTGAGTGTTACCTTTGAAATATTTATGATGTCTTCATTTGAATTTATTTTAGATTTAGTTCCCTGTCCTCTACATTCTCTGGATCTTTGTAGATTTTCGTTCTTTTTACAGGGGACTGGGAGAATAACTGGAACCTGTTCCGTGTTTCCCTTACTGGAAGATTCCATCTCTGTTCTCTTCCAGAATCCTCTTTTTGGGATTGCTCCTTGTCTAAAAAAACTGCCTGGAGTCTTCTGTTATATTATGTTTTATGTATTTATCTTGATTCCTTTCTAATAATGGTGCTGTATTTACTTGACCTCTTTCTTTATTGAATCTAAAATCCCTCCTGTAATTTTCTTTTGGATTCTCTCTTGGGGTGTATGTCTCTTTAAAAGAGTTAGTTCTAAATCTTCTTTCTTTTTGATTCCTAAAATTTCCTTGAAATCTTGATTCGTGATAAAAATTATTTATCATTTTAAATAGCACCATCAAATTCCATATCATTGTACAATGGATGGACAGGACAAACCCAATGGTATGTAACAACAATTTGACTTACATAGACAACAGATGAGCGCCCTGCTCAAACAAGCTTACAACCTATAGTCTGTGAGATTTCCTCAACCATTGAACTGCACATTATGCAGGGTCAGTCCATCAGTTCTGCTGACCTGGTCATCTGGCACGACTTGATCAGTTGATCTTCTGTTGCAGTTTGCTGTTGCTGGCTGGATATGAAAACTTAACATCCAGCTGCGCATTTCCAGTTGGCGGCCAAACTTACATACCAGGTCCAGCCTTTACTTCTTGCTGGAGAGACTTGAGAGACAGTGTAAAATGAGGGTGATGAAACAACAGCACTCCTTCAAACTCTGTTTAGAGAATAAACCCCAATGTTTGATTGTGTGCATGATATCACAGTGAATGTCAGACCACGGAGGGAGGCGTTCCTCTAAAAATAAACCATTCTAGGCTTAACGCACATTACAGTACTTTAGAGTACTTTAATGTGCGTTTTGTTCACTAGTGTCCCTTTAAATCTTTTACACCCCCAAGCTATACATGGCAGTTAAACGACCAACACTTTACAGATATTTAACATTGTTATTGTATGCTTTTCTTTGGTTGCGCATAACATAAGTATGTTTTGGTTTCCTGGCCTTCTGAACACAATTGCCACTGTTGCTCCTACAAACACTACCAATGTAGACCTAGCTCGCCTAACCTTTTATTCTGTGGTAGGTAAGAGTGTATTCACTAACCCAGCTGTTTGCAGCAGCATGTTTCAAAATAGAGGGCACGTGTGTATATATGTACCTGCTTGCGTGCAGTCACAGGGTTTTTGTAACATGGAGATACAAACACTAAAGTGAGCATGCTTCTGTCGGATTGCCATGGCCCATATAGATTATTACTTCATAGAGAATATCAAAGCTCCACTTCCGATAAGTATTGTGTATTACATCTAACTGCGTGCTGGAAATGATGCGTATATACTCTAAACAGGATACTAGTTTTCCTCAGCATGGACTGTCGTTTTAAATACCCAATTCTACACCAAATTGCAAACGCCAACACATCATCTCATTTCGGAAAGCGGGAAATGAAAAACGCCGCCTCTAACCCGCCGAAAATCGAGACCAGAGGCAAGAGTGACAGGCTATCTTCAGGCGGGAAATCTAGAATCCGTGCTAGGACAACCGCCTGCCTCATTTCAATTGGTGGAGTTTTGGTGAATGGGTGGAGACTCCCAATATTTACCCAATAAGAAACTAAAAGGCGTGGAAAAACGCCCTGCTGGTTGAGCGGGAAGTTTAAAGGCCGGTCAGGAGCCTCTTTGACGGGTAGAGCGATTTTGGCGGCAGCGGGGGTTTATTGGTTGGGGGAACATGGTGCGCACCAAGGCAGACAGTGCAGGTTCTAGCGGCAGCGGGAGCTACAGGAAAGGTAGGCGAGAAGGCGCACATGTACATATATGTTCACTTGGTTTGCCTGTGATGTTCGGGATTTACATCTCGGATTTCTGTTAAAATGCCTCAAGCCGCCCACACCTTTTATGTTTACCCCGATAGTTGTCTTTCTGAAAGCGTCACAGGCATTAGCTGTGTAGTTCCTATGTATGCGCTCTAATAAACTTGTCCAAATGCCTACATTTCGTAATTTCACTTAGTTTTAACATGTGGTCGCAAAACTTACAGTTTTGATCTGGTCTCATGGGTGATTTTAACCCCCTTGATTGCGCGCTTGCTTGGGCGCCGATACGATTTGCCGGTAGCCAAGTTCCCGTTACCGATCATATCCTGTATGTAGCATGCTCCCGCCAAAAACTATATGTAGAAACAGGCCTTTGCGGGTTAATGAGTATGGGTTTGTGCCTATATAGATCTGTATCTGCCACCGTAACAGGGGGTAAAACTAAGTCTTGTGAATCTCTCAGCGCCCTCTGACGATCCAGACCAAAATATCCCATAAAATAGCTCCGCTGACTGAACCGATTGCTCATGGCATCCTTTCTGAGGTATAAACTGAAGTCCTGGCAAGCAACTCAATGTTAATGCTTTAGCCCAAGTGAGTTGTTTTGGGTTAAAACGCTATCCATTTTGCTCAATATAAAATGGCTTTCTGAATATACTATAATCACTGGCACTGCTGTCACTGCAGTTTGTCCAGGTTTGATAAGGTTTCTGTAGCAAAATACCAGAAGTATATTCCATGTTTTTAAATGGACAGGCTAGCCATGCTTTTGCACGGTTGCCCCATCAGAGGAGGGCTGGCACCATCTGGGTATATTTGCATGGAGGTTGCGTGGGGCAGGGCAAGGTGTTCTAAACATGCGCAAGAAGCATAGTGACAAATACTCACTGCACTGAGGTAGCTGGGTGAGCATTACATTGAATCCCGTTCTCTAATTCAGTAATGTAAAACAAAAAAACAGTTTGTTTTTTTTAGTCTCGTGTAACAAATTTCCCTGCCAGTAATGTGGAAACCATCTGTACGCGTAACTTAACAACTTGCTTCTAACAAAAAAGCAAGATTTTTTCATTTATATAGCGCCAACAACTTACAGAGATCCCGAATAGGGCGTGGGTGCAGGATGACGAATGCGCTCTAGAAAATGGTGCACCCATGCTGTGTATGGGTTGACCTTTGCAAACTTCATTTGGTAAAATTAGTGTTATAATGCACCATCTTCTCTTAAAATGGACAATATACTTAGAAAGAATACAATGTTCAAAACAACATTTCTTTTATAGCTAATGGTACAAGTGCCTTATTAACAGGATGAAAACTAGGCGTTTTTATTGTGCAACATATGATATTGTCAAAAAAATCAGACGTCAGCCTCATTGCTTTTAAAGAGACCTAAGGTCTTCAAAGCTTAACTGCTTTAGGTATGTTGTGAAAACAAGGTATGCACCTCTTCAAAAGCCTCTGGTTCACATTAAGATGCTCTTTTAATGTGCATTTTTCTTTTCTAAAGCTGTTGCTGCTAGAGCCCCAAGGAAAACATTTGGAAGCAGTTCTAGTTCCTCAAACCCACTTACATCGCCATCGGGGAAGAAAAGTAAGTTCATGCAAAGGGGTTTGTGTTTTTTATTTATTTATTTATTTTTTTAATTAAATTTTCCCATGACATAGTTCATATTTTTTTTTATATATCTATTTAGCAGCTGAAAGCAAATATGCTGGAGGAAATCCAGTGTGTGTTAGACCAACGCCGAAATGGCAGAAAGGAATAGGAGAGTTCTTTGGATCTCCTTCTACCAGCAAACCAGAGAAGGAGAACCGTGTGCCGTCTGATGATGATGAGGAAGCTGGCGGCAGTGGTGTAGGGAAAGCACCAAGGAAGTAAGTTATGTGTTGGGGTATGAAACCAGTTTCACAGTAATGGTGGTAGCCTGTTTTATATTAAAAAATAAAAAGATTAGCAACAGGGTTGTGAGTCACGTATCATTGGGTAACTGTCTAAATGCTTGTTTTTGTAGATCCCGTCCACTTCCTTCAGAAGATGATGCTTCGGATGATGAATGAGCTGCTCTGCAAAGTCATTAGTTTGTTTCTCATTCTACTTCTGTATATTTGTAAATAAAGTTCATGATGTAGGTTTTTGTACAGGTCAGGTCTTGTTGTTGGGCAGCTACGATCTGAGTTATTCTTACACATAAGAGTATTTTTAAATAAAACGGGTTTTCCTGTGTCTACTCGTAGTTTTTATATTTATATCCAGGTTATTGCACGGCTATTTGCCATGAGTCAGTTTTGTTTAGCGTAATGGGAAATACAATTATACAACGGCTTTTTTTTTTTGGTAAATTTGTCTTTTGCGAATATGTGCTCATGGGAACCATGCTGTGGGTAGTGCATCATATTCATAGATTATATCAGCAGTCTACCTCATGGCCAACTAATGCATCTAAATCCCAAGAGTTTATCAACCAACTAGAACGGCATTGATTGTAAAGGAGTTCACTTTCCATTTTAAGAAACTGGGAAGCTTTCTCTGAGTCCATTTAAAAAGCTTGGATTTTATTTATCAACATAGACTGGAATGTTAAGGTTCCAATTAGTTTATATTCTTCAGACTCGGGTAATCTCAGACGTTTCATTTTCAATGATTTACATGGTTATGCAAACCTACCGCTAAAAGGGAGAGTTTAATGCACGAGAGACACTTAGGTGGACCAAGAGTCTATGTGTATTTGACCAGTATGGTGTGGTGAACAGGAATAGCAACATAAGGCAAATTGTCATATACAGAACTGAGTTTGGATTACTCGGTTCTGGAATAATTTAAATATAAACTCTGTAAATGGTATTTATATCTGTATTTGCTGATCTGTTTACTATATAAAGAACGAAAAAAGCACCTTCACGTGAAAATAAATAGTTAAATAATGTGGGTGATAACACTGAAAAATATACTCCTACACGTTCTGCAGCTCCCTGGAACAACATTCCTCACAAGTGTACAGCAACGAAATATCAAAAAGAGGGGCGCATAAACATGTGGAAAAAGATAAAACAACACAATAGTGTAATACAATCAACTATAGTGGTGTAATAAATGATATATTGCACTCACAAAAGTAATAAGTAAAGAAGGCCCATCAGATGGAAGATAATCTTGAAATCTGGAAAGCAAATGAAGAGACCAATGGTGCAGTATTACAAAGCTTATGTTTAATATAAAGAAGCTGGTAAACTCACAAAATTGTTGGCATAACCGAAAATGTTATGCTAAAAGGCTCAATATAAAATGTCCAACGAAAGAAAATAGTAGTCTTAGACTCCAACGAAGGATAATAATAGCAGCAATCTCAACGCGTTTCACCAAACACAGTTGGCTTCTTCAGGAGAAAATCAAGTGAATAAAATCCAAATGGATAAAACAAAGTGTAATCCGTCGGATTTGGATTTTATTCACTTGATTTTCTCCTGAAGAAGCCAACTGTGTTTGGTGAAACGCGTTGAGATTGCTGCTATTATTATCCTTCGTTGGAGTCTGAGACTACTATTTTCTTTCGTTGGACATTTTATATTGAGCCTTTTAGCATAACATTTTCGGTTATGCCAACAATTTTGTGTGTTTACCAGCTTCTTTATATTAACCCCTTAAGGACAATGGGCGCTCCCTAAACCCATTGAAAACAATGCATTTTGAGCCCATACATATACGGGCTTTGTCATTAAGGGGTTAAAAATAAGCTTTGTAATACTGCACCATTGGTCTCTTCATTTGCTTCCAGATTTCAAGAAGATTATCTTCCATCTGATGGGCCTTCTTTACTTATTACTTTTGTGAGTGCAATATATCATTTATTACACCACTATAGTTGATTGTATTACACTATTGTGTTGTTTTATCTTTTTCCACATGTTTATGCGCCCCTCTTTTTGATATATTCTGTTTACTATATAAACCTGCCTTCAAATCCTCTTTTGACGATGCACGTAGAAGCACCTCTGTTTCTGAACAGGAGATTATTTAGCTGAACGCTGGAAAGAAACTACTTTGCTTTATCATACGAAACACCAGCGTCTTGCGTTGGTATGTCAATGAAGAAGTGACTGCGTTCTTTTTCTGTGGCTCCATCTGCATTATTGTAGCCTCTTGGGATACTTCTGCAAAAGGGCAGAGCAATGGTGTGCCCCACAGGGACAGCCTCTTCCCCATTCTATCTACTAAGGGTGACCTTGCTGTGGATGCCAAGTTAAGGGCGTGGGTAGTGGTGAGAAGCATACCAAGACAGAAGAACAAGAAGCAGAGCTTCATAAAGGGAGATGGACACAGAAATGATTGGAGGAGAAGGAGGTAGAGAGATGGTGAGTAAGGGATTGTGAGTGGGGAAAACACAACGAAACTTAAACAATAATGGAGCTCTGTTTCGTTTGTTTTGTTGGTGTCGCTGTTTTTGGACATTTGTACACTTTAATGAAAAAGGGAGGTGTATGAATCAAAATGTGCAAGTCTAGCCAGCAGATTCATTGGCACTAATAGAAAAGTGGGGTTGTGGTAAATTTCCAATATATCGCACAAAATTCACAATAACATTGACGCATGGTGAGAGCTACTTGTACAGAAGAAGGGCCCTTATACTTTATTAGAAGCTAGCGGAAGAATGGTTGAGAACAAGAGAGACTGGATTGTAGTAAGGGTGATATGGTCAGTGCCGTGATAAGAGGTGTAGCAAAGTATAGCGAGCCCAGAACTAAACTCTGAGACACAACACAGAGCAGCAGAGATGAACAAGTGTGGGAGAAGGCGGCACTAAAGGTAGAGTTAGAGGTAGGATTTGTGTCAGGAGAAAGCCATGGATGTCATCAGAATGAAGGGTTTTTAGTAGAAGGGAATCAAACTGCAAAGATGTCCAAGAGGATAAGCAAGTCACATTGTTACATAGTACATAAGGTTAACCCATTAATGACAAAGCCCATACATGTACGGGCTCAAAATGCATTGTTTTCAATAGGTATTGGGACCGCCCATTGTCCTTAAGGGGTTAAAAAAAGATCTAAGTCCATTAAGTTCAACCCTTCTACCTAACCTTCCTACTCTTGATCCAAAAGAAGGCAAAAAAATACCCTTAATAAAGCTATTTTGAATTCTGTCATCAGGGGAAAAAATTCCTTCTTGACGCCAAGAGGCAGTCGGATTTCTCCTCGGATCAAAAAGCTCTAAAATATTAATGTTATTCTATTTATAGCCGTGTATGGCATGCCTTTCTAAAGTATATATCCAGACCCCTTTTGAAGGCATCTAGTGAATTCCATACCTTTATTGTCCTCACTGTAAAGAATCCCTTCCTTTGTCATCTATGAAACCTGCGCTCTTCCAGTCTCAGAAGGTGACCTCTTGTTCTTTGTACATTTCTGTTAATGAACAGGTTACCGAAGAGCTTGTTATATTGGCCCTGCATATATTTATATAATGTTATATCCCCTCTGAGAAGCCGTTTTTCTCGCGTATATGATTTTAACTTTTGTAGTCTCTCCGTAAATAGTATCTTCCAATCCCCTTATTAATTTTGAAGCCCTCCTTTGCACTTTTTCTAGTTCTATAAGGTCCTTTTTAAGGACCGGTGCCCAGAATTGTACCGCATATTCAAGGTGAGGTCTTACCAGTGACCTGTAAAAAGGCAAGATGATATCCTCCTCCTGTGAATCAATACCTCGTTTTATGCAGGTCAAGACCTTATTGGCCCTTGCAGCTGCTTGCTGGCACTGTGCACTGTTGTTAAGTCTATTGTCTACCATTATTCCCAAGTCCTTCTCATTGGTAGTTTTCCCCAAGGTTATTCCATTTGTAGGTTGCATTTTTTTTATTTTTACCATAATGCGTAACCTTGCATTTATCTATGTTCAACCTCATCTGTGATGTCCTGTTTTAGCGGTGAGGAGATCATTAGTGATTTGATGGAGGCTGTCTCAGTAGAGTGTTATGGATAAAAACCTGGTTGTAAAAGTTCATGCAGAGTTAGAAGAAAATTGGCAGTTCCAAATAAAATGTTCCTGTAGTTCGGAGGCCAGGAGCCTAAGAGACAGGGATGGGGATGTGAGGTCCAGGGAAGATTTTATTTTCCTTGTCATCTTAGCTCTTTGGAAATTTTATTTATTCATGTTATTTTTATATCAGGGCTCCAGGTGGCAGGACGCCATGGCGACAAGAAATCCCATTCAGGCACCTAGGGTTTTGCCGGGGAGCACTGGGTAAACTGTACAAAAGTACAACGCGCATCTTAGTGTTGGGCATATCTCGGGGCTGTAGGGCCCCGCTTCCTCAGGCCCAGGAGTCTGCTGAGTCTGAGCCTAGAGATATGATGTTATTTCTCAGCACAAGCAGCATTCGAGGACTGCAAGGGAGCAGGAAACAAGACCTGTACTGGGCTAACAAAGGTAGAAGTAAAATAAAGTGTATGTGTGTAATTATAAGGGGAGTTAAGCCTCTATCCCCAGAACCAAGAAGGAAGCCCTTAATGGGATCCCAGCCAGTTCTGATGGAGATGGCCTTATGCTGCCATGATCCTGAGGGCGGCAGTTTTGTAAAGCCCTGTTGCCTAAATAGCGCAGGGCGGCATGTAGTTGGGATAGGAGTTTGGGTTCAAGTAAAGGTCACCTATTAAGTCTATGGCAGGTTCAAAAGTTCAAGTCAAAGTTTTAAAAAAAAAATTGACTAGGTTATACAACAGGAATTTTCTGGGGTGCGCTCGTGCTGCTGAGAAGCCTCGCGCAGCGCAAAGGGCGCGAAACCACGCTATAAATAGAGGGGGTGGAAGGGGCAGCGTCTCAAGCGGCTTTTAGGGCGGTCGGCTTCGTATATATATACCGTATTGGCTCGAATATAGGCCGCACTTTTTTCCCCCACTTTAAGTTTTTAAAGTGGGGGTGCGGCCTATATTCGGGCTCTAGCGCCCGACGCCCGGGACATGCAGTCCCGGGCGCCGGGCAGGCAGCGGGGTTAAGATACAGGTCCCCCGCAGCGGTGCAGGGGACCTGCATCCTTCTCCCCGATACGCTCAGACAGCCTCCCCTGCCAGCACTTCCCACGGGGGGGGGGGTGCCGGCACGGGAGGTTATCTAAGCGCTTTACCTCTGCTTAAAAAAGCACCAAACTTTTAGGGTGCGGCCTATATACGGGGGCGGCCTATATCCGAGCCAATACGGTATATATTTGTGGTGTATATTGTATGAAGTTGAGACTCTGGGTTTGGGCCAAGAGTTTCGTTGGAAGAAAATGTTATGGTTTATTTAAACATGAGTTGTTAAAGCTTAATAAAAGTCCACGGCCTGGTTTTTCCAAATCAGTGTGTTTGTCTTTATTTCAAAACATTTGGTTAAAAAAAAGGTTAAATTATGTTGGTTACAATATCCCTTACAACTACATGTAGTAACTACATTGTTTTCCTTATCGTGGCTTTTAATTAGGTAAACGTTGTGAAGAATGCATGCTTTGGTGATCAACGTTTGAGTGTCTGCGTTTGCTTGGATGTTTTTCAGTTTAGTGTCTGAGTTGGATTATGCTTTTTTTGTTCTGCATGTGTGGGATCCATACCATAGTTCCACTGCTGCCTGGTAATGTCTGGTTGTATTCCAGGCCTGTTAAGGCTTCAAAAAAGTTTTTTTGCCTTTGATGTCTTCCTTTCTTGTTATTATTTTGAGAGAGGAACCTGGATTGGTTAAGGGGACGATGACATGTTCACTTTTTTGCTGTCCTATCACCCTGGAGGGTGACGTATGGTAAATATGATCAATGTTTCTTATCAGATACCACAATTAGATAAGTAAAATAGTAAAATAAAAGTGGTTTTCTTACTAATGCTCGTTTGCGCAAACTCCCACACATGGTCAATTGTCTTGCCAGTGGAGAATTTTGTTAGAAGTGATTAATAAAAATAAAAAAATAAGAAACAACAGATAAGTATCACAAGCGTTACTTTGAGGAGCATATGCAGTTGCTTGTGCCCTTAAATATGCCCCTTTGTCTTCATGGGGAATCCCTGATCACTGATATTTTACGTGTCAAAGCGAGCTCTACCACAGCGGTGCAGGTTCCACGATAGGCCACGATGGGGCGCTTCAGTGTTACTCGCAGGAAGTGGGGAGACACTTCCGCATGGTAACAGTACAAGCCGTTACTATGGAGAGATTAAAATACAGAAAGAGGAAGTCACCCGGAAGTAAGTAGCGCACGGAGGATTTAGGAAGCGCCAGCTTCATAGCTGGCAAATGGACTCGTTGGAAAGAAGGAAGGTGAGGCATTTCTTCCCAGTCTCCGTAATATGTGTCACTGATTATGCTTATTTTGCTTAGAGATATCTAATAAACGACAAATGCGACAAGTGAGGCGTTAGCGTACAAACTGATTGCACACAATATCAGTTTTATATCTGTATATCTGTCCTTGGTATCCCTCTACCCTATATTTAAAATCAAACCACCCGCCTCTCCATGCCTTCTTCTGTTTTTTGGAATAGAATGGTTAGTTTCCCGTATCAAAAATGGCCACCGTTAGGTTCCCCTACGATAATTAATGCGAACACACGTCATTCCGGTTGTTCCCGTAAATCCCACCCCTTTCCTTGTTGTGCAGGAGCAAAGGGCGGAGTCGTCGTTAGCGTTTCCGGCCCGGCTCCGCCGTGTGTGAGATAGAAACCGGGATATAGGAGGGCGGGCGAGATCCCGGAAGCCTCCAGGTAACAGAGGCGTATCGAAGAAGTCTAGAGAAGGCGGACAGGAGTAAAGGGGTAGGCGAGGGCGGCTTTGTATGAATTGGGAGGGGGTTATTTCCGGATTATAGGTGTCTCCGTGGTTTTGGAGTTGAAAAAAGCGATCGTGTTCATCACAGCCTGGTACCAAGGCGTTATCGGAGCAAGTCGCGCTGCTACCCGCCTCTAATAGGGCCAAGCTCCGGGCACCCACTGGTAGGAATCCCTTGACTAGCTGAGTATTGTAAGCCATTCATTAGCTTGTGGGGGACGGTGCTCCCGTTGCACCGAGGGACTTATAAGACCTAGCAGAGACCTTTCCGAAACCAGGGCTACGGCCGCATGCTTCATTAAGCTCCTCACTACGCCAAGTAGCCAGCAGCGGCTCTGCTTCCTGGGAGTATCGGGGCCGTGACACCCAGCACTTGGACAATAGCCGCACAGGCCATCGGCTGGGGAGACCCAGCACCGAATACTAAGCGATCTCGTACTGGAAGCAGAGCTATTGATTGAGCTGACGCAGCATAGAAGTTGGCACAGAACACCCGAGGGCCAATACAGACAACGAGGTGAGGGCACAACCCTTCCCCTGTAACAGAAGTCCCCCCCCCAATGCACACAGTGGCTTCTTCATGATGCTAACACACCCTAATCACTGCATGTATCTGACACACAGGGTATGGCATTGTCAAAAACCACGTTACCATCTGCTAGATCCAGTTCCTTTATGTCAATAAATAACCTACACGAATGTCACTGGGTTGTGAATACTGATCCTATATGTGAATATGGTAGATTACCCTTACCGCACCCCGAGTAGTCCGTATAGCCATTCATTAAACCCTCGCGTGGACAGCCATTCTTCTCACTGTATATTTGAGTGACCCATCCCAATGTCCGGTGCTAGAGGTTGGTCTGTCGTATAAGTGTGCTCCTTTACCATAGGGGGCACATAAGGCATAGTTATTGTCTGTGTGTATAGCGTACTTAAGCTTTTCATACGACGATAATCCTCCCAGTCTTCACGGCAGCCGGGTAAACCATGGAGGTGTCATGATGGGTGGTTATTGTCTGGACGGGGCATGGAGACAGCTGAAACATTTCTCAGGCTTGTGTTAATTTAGTTGGCTGTATCTTGTATATCTATATATCTGTGTATTCCATACCACTTTGAATTTGTTTTTTATTTAGAGACCTCTATACATTTGTACGTTGATATATTTTCCCATAAATAATGAGGCATTAGGGTCTTCAATAACCAGATCTGAAAATAGTGTTCTTCATGTAGGCAATATGACAAGATCTGTGCTGACATGCATTAATTCTACTATGACTTTGCACGTCGCGGATCTTTGGTATCATGTTGATGTGCTGTGGTCTATGTTCATTTTAAAATCTAATAATTAAAAAGGGTCATGCCGTTTGGAATGATTAGTTTACTGCATTATATCTGACCAGTTAAATGTAAAGTAGTATCAGCCTGGATCAGTGTTTCTCGGTGTTCAGTTTGGTTGTGTGTTTTGAAAACAGCGGAGGAAGTTCTTTCTTTCTTTGTTTGGTTTGATTACTAGTGATGTATAAGTGATCTATTTTGCATGCATGGTCATGATAACCATTTAAAAAAAAAATGTTTTTATGTAAAATAATGTACCTATATCTAAGCTATTTTCTGCTTTAGGACAACAAACCATTTGGGCTTCTTTCACCATGGAGGCCATTTGACTGTGGAGGGTGTACAGAGAAATGTCCTGTAGAGAACAAGACCTTGGTTAATTTCAGTGCAAATACTATGGTAGTTGGCTTTATTGCTGACTAACGTTGTATTTAGCCAATGTTTATATGCTGATAGATAGGATAGGTACTTTCCCATATTGCAGTGAATGCAAGCTGATGTAATTGAATCTCTATATTTGACAGTAATTTTCCTATTGTAATGTATAGAAGTAATTTCAATTTCTATTCAGAAGTAGACCTTCTCATTCACACAATTGAGGATGACCAGTTAACTTGCGTCATTCTCTTTGTTGCGCGATTTATGTGCCAGTTTTGGCTTCTTGAAGCAGCAAGTCACTGGCAAGCAAGTGCTCCCATTCAAATCAGTGGACGGACTTTCTGCGCATGCACACAGGGGTCTCATAAAACCCCATGGAAGTCTTGTGTGCACATGGGTAAGCAGGAGCTGTGTTCGGGCAGGGGAAGAAAATAATTTCACAGGGAGAATTCCGATGAAAGTTTCAATGTATTTGAAAGAGGATCGCTCTGCTGTATCATTATGTATAATGGCTGGAGCATCCCTTTAACTATCCACACTTTGGGATTTATTCACTAAGGAGTTACTAGGGGAGTTTGCTTGAGTCACTGGATACATTCACAGACTGTATGCATTATACAGGGCCATACTTGGCAACTTTCACCTGCAAAAGTTTTATCTGGCATTGCACAGTTCAATCAGTGAGCTGAATTTCCGGAACTCTTATTGATTTACCGATGTATTACGCATTCCTAACTCAGCTCATGAAGGAGCAGCGGAAAAGCTCAGTGGGATTGGCAATACGGTGACTTTTTACTGCATGCAAATTGGAGCACCCGTTTTTTGGTTAATGGAGTTAAAAATGAGACTTCTGTCTCAACACCTCTCCTGGCTACTGCTAATGGAATAAAACATGTGTATATAAAGTTGCACATGCTCAGTAGCTGTCTCCCCTCTCCTGAAGCTCAAGATGCTCAGTAGCACTCCTATTGAAGTCAGCCATGTATGCTAGCAAAGCAAATGTTCAGATAGTGTGTGTGTGTGTGTGTGCGCCCGCTCAGCTACCATTGACTATAACAAGAGATCTCTTGAGTTTGGGAAATAAGCATACTTGGGTATGCTTCCTGCTCTTAATAGAGGCTGCTTTGGGGCGGAGGGTATGGTTGATAAGCGAGACACAGGAAAAAAGCCTGCATTGGTTTGCATGCAGTGAAGGCAATGTGCATTTCCCATGGAAGTAAGACTAGAGTGCTGCTTTAAATAACAGGTTCAGTAGGTTTGCTGCCATACTTTGTGCTTTTGTTACACGTATTCAGAAAACATACACTCACAGTATAGGGGTCTACAAACCTTTCATATTGCTCAGATGTGTTTAATACCAAGGGACGTCCCTCAAAATCTGCAAACGCAATGTGATTAAGAATAAAGCCTTTATACTCTCATACTTTCATGATGGATTGCAAGACACAACAGAATCTCAGGCACCCCCCTGCTATGTAGTATTTCTGCCTTTAGGAATTTTTTTTTTCTCTGAATAATGTGTGCTTTGCAAGTGTTTGATACAGAGGAGGTGGAGAAAATGCTTGAGTTCCCCTTTTTCTTGTTACTATTCCTACTTTATATCTATTGGGCATTACGCGCCGATCATTATTTTGTTAGTTTTGTTCTGCGAGTTTCGTTCAGTGGTTGCTGCTAGAAGAGGCTTCTCTGCAGAAGGCTGTTAGACAGATGTGTGATTCAGTAAGAATGAGTAATCCCCCACTAATCTTGTATCCATGGACTCTGCAGATAATGGGCATTCATATTTTTAATTAATGTGGGTAGAGGGCTCATATTCTAACTGAAATAACTATGCTTGAGTTAGCATACAGTAAATGGCATTGGAGAACATGCATAATGCACTCCAACATAAGTTAAAAGTAAATGGGACTAGATTTTTCCCAGGGTACAATCTACTTAAAGCATGGCATAGTGATGTATGGAGTAATATAAATAAGTTCTAATGAACTTGATTTATCCGAAGGCATGGACATCTCCATTTTGGCCATTTTGAGATATTTGGGTGGCATATATCTTATTCATTGGTACTGATTTTTCAACCCTGAAAATTGCCATAATGGAGCCGGTCCCCCCAAAGATCCAGCTTTTTGGCAGGGAAGGTATGATACCCATTGTAGGGATCTGGTTTCCATTGTGACCTTAAACGGACATTTTGGCACCATTTTCCGTGTTTTTTTGTGTGTAATGTGGGAGTCGTTCTCGCTGAAAAACTGACCTTGAGGCTTAAAAATAAATATTATGTGGCATTCCATGCACAAACGCCACACTGAGATGATTTTTTTTTTGTCCTTTCCTTCTTAGACTGCCATTAGTCAGATGGTCCCTCTTGGGGAATTAAGTCTGGGCTATTGTTTCTCGCAAAGCTGTATGATAAGGAGTCAGGGTGTCTAGTAGACCGGGCTCGGATAACCGAGCTAGAACATACATGTCACAAATATGCCAAAAAAACATTGTATTATGTGAAAGCTGATGATTTTGAAACACACCATATTGTTTTAAAAGCAGCGTTATCAGTAGTAAAGAAAATGGTAGGCATTCCCGTAATTTTTTGTATATATTATGAATAGTGTGTGTGTATATATGTATGTGTGTGTATATATATATATATATGTGTGTGTGTATGTAAATATATATATATATATATATATATATATATATATATATATATATATATAAACAATGTATCGGGTGTTTGTAATTAAATCTATTTATTTTGGTGGTGTGGAGCTGTATGCATAAAGCCTTCCATTTCCCTGGGAATGAGTCTGTGTGTGACTGTTCTCTCACGCAGTGTGTGAGTGAGAGCGCCCAGTATCGTGCTTTCACATGGAGCCCCGCTACTCATTGTTCATCCACTAAGAGATTGGATTGTTCACTAAATCAAACCTTAACAAAGTAATGGCAAGCTGTTTGGAGGAGGAACATGTTTGGGGGGGACCAAAAATACTGTGCAGATGTTCATACGCATGACTATCAAGCGTTCCATGCAACTGTATTCCAAGCTTGGCGTACATGCCCGAACATGTTCCTGTGTCTAGCATTCAGGGGCTTGAAATCCTTCTGCAGATTTGTTCATACTATACTGATGCCCCCAAAATTTCTGTTGGCATTGGGATTTGTCTGTACATCAGGCTTTATATGTAGTTGCTTATATATATATATTTTTTTTGTGACATACTTGCTTGAATTAATTCTATTCATTTCTTGTTAATAAGGATGTTGTGTTGTGCTTTGGGTCCTGTATTGTATTTTTACTGTTATATAGGAAATTAACACTCCCACCAACAAACTCAGTTCCCTATAAGTGTTGTACATTTTCCTTTTATTTGCTGAAATGTATTAAGTCAAAACATTAGCCCACCGGCATTGTTTCACTTTTCGTCTTATTCTTTCCTTTTAAGGGTGAATTGGTCTACCTACTTCTGTATCACATGACCGTTAAAAGGAGCAGTCTAGTCTACAGAATTGTATTTCTTAATTATGTTTTGTGTCCGTTTCACAAGGACGCAAGCAATTTACTGCATGCAGATGGAAGTCCTCCCCTGCCTGCCACCACTGAAACTCAGGAAGTGTTGGTATGTAATCTGCTTGCACATGTCCAGTAGCACGCCCACTGAAACAGCAGCCAATCATATGTATGCTAGCATAACATCCATATCTGTGATTGGCTCCATGTGCTGCCACTGATTCTAACGGGAGCTTGGCTTTCAGTGATTAGAATTGGCGTTCTAATGATCACTTGCAAGAAGTATCAATGTATTGTCCTCGCTTTCAGTAGAGGCGGCTGAGGGACGAGTTCAGTGAGGCCGAGGAATAACCAAGCAATGCCTGCACCCAAGTTCAGCATGCATTTAACGTGAAAGCAGGGCCAGGTTGTTTGCAGCAGAAATGTAAAAAAGAGAGTGATAGCTCTCTGTGTTAACGTCATGGGAGTTGTAGTTGCTGTCTATTGGGTATCCCTGTCTTTAATGCTGTGAAAACTTTTGGGAAGACTTCTCTTTCCTTAATACACAAAAACCTGACTGGGCTGTGAAGCCCACTTGTAATTAAGCTTCTGTGGCAGCGGTCCCATCATAAAGAAGCATGTCTCATGTGACCACATGGAGACTCCCTGGGCCAGCTGCCTCTCAGATTTGTCTGTGAGCCGCCCCATCTGCCTACATAGACCCGTGTGATTGCCTTTAAGTAAGTGGTTTTCATTCTAGTATGACAACCAAAGTGAAGGGACCGATATTTATAGCGTGCATCGTCAAGGAAGATAATGCATAGAAAACGTACATCTTGTATATTGCTTCTGTGTATACTGTGACAGTGAGCTTTAGTGTCTGGGGTTACTCTTCTGTTTATTGGTACATAGAAACCTGTTTGCCCTTTAATGTTTTGATGTTGACGTACGCTAATGGATACCAAGTTAAAAAATAAAAATAAAATGCCTCTAGTCTTGTATTATAACCAATGTCTGACTTTTCCCAAAATAGAATGCTTTGCTATTCATTATGCTAACTAGACCTATATACTTGTTTATATTGGGTTAAATACATGCATCAGTGTAATAAAACTTGTGTATATCCCACTGAGCTATACGTTATTGGATCATTATTCCTCCCTTCTTCATGTCGCTGTCCTGCTTTGGTGGCAGCTGATTTTGGCTTCATTGGTATGGTGTGAAGACTAGAAGGGAGGAGAAGCTTTCACATTGATATGCTAATTCTGCCACTTCTATGCCACAGAGCTTCCATAAGGTGAAGTGTAAGCTCTTTCATAAATGGAATATCTATTGACCAAATTACTCTGATTATCAAAGAAAAATTGCACGTTTAACGCTACTTGAATGAATATAATATTTATATAAAACTTCCTCTATAATGGATGGTCATTGTGGTTTTTCTTAATTGTGCATTTATTTAAGATAATATTTTGCCTTACTGGCCTATTTCTTCTGATGTCTTATGATACTGTAGCCCGCTTCTCCAGGCACTGGAAAGTGTGTCGCCCTTGAAGGGGTTACGCGAATATAACTCTGAAATGTTATACTGTCATGTAATATTAATGCACTAGGGGGGTGAGGGGTTGTTAAAAGGCTTATATCGATTCTGTCTTCTGCATACACTAGGCCATTTTCTCCTCCCCCGCTGCACTCCCTTCCCAGCTCTCTGCTTGGCAATGCTGGGGGTGAGCTCTTTGTTTCTGTCATGCCGAGTGTTCGTCTTATAATATTCCTCCTATTGTGAAATCATGTGGGTAGGATAATTACCTGACAGCCCTTCTGTACGTTCTTCCTAGTCTTCCTCTGTGTGATGATTAACAGGGGAGGTAATTTCAGGGCCTTGCAATATTAACGCTGTAGTCCAAGGTAGAAGTAATGCCAACATATCTTTTGTCAAAGGGTATGGCTGATACCAAGCTGTGTGTTTGGAAGTATTGTGTTGACCCCATTCTGCTCTTTGTGCTATAACCGAGCTCTTGGGGTGAATGGCTTTCTGTTTTCGGACATGTGCCAAAATGAGACAACAGATGAGAAGCATTTGGCCTATATCGTCTGGGTGATATGGGTAAATAAGGCTTAACTAACAGAACACTGGCGGTATTAATTTCATCGTATAGGTACGCTCAGCCATCGGAGGCACGTTGATGCACGTGATAGCTGAGTGTTGCCTTATGTTTTATCCCTTTTTTTTTCCTTTGCAATTAAGTGCATAGCGAGAGTTTTTCAGAATCCCCTGTGTGTATTTGCGGTGTTTCCCTGCCCCCAGCCATTTGCCTTGCAGAGTATAAGCATGAATTTCCGAGGGGGTCTATGAAGACACTCCCACTAGTGCACATTTGGTGATCCCCTTGATTTCAGTATGAGTGTTTTAAGCAGCCAAAACTGGCTCAAGTCGCAGTATGCTGCTCCTGCTCGAGGTTGTAGAGACGGTGAATGATGTGGCTTTAGCGCTTCTTAAAATGCCTAGCAGTGGCTTGCTTTTCATGGAGATTCGAGCCCTTCCCTTTCCTGTGTGTGCTTCCCCCTGTGAGGCATCCATCTGGAGCCGCTCCTGTCACACAGCAGGGACTGTGCCTTTGTTCTCTTGAATAGACATAAAGATTGTTCATTTTAGAATAAAGTTTTGACACTGGCAATAACCCCCCCTCTTCTATTTTATGGCTCTCTATCGGTAAACCACGTGCATGTTTTCTCCCAGCCCCCAATACATTGCCAGCCTGGATCATGGGATATATTAAAGCTAACGTGAATCCCTAAAATCTTTGGGGGTAACATAAATGTGTGTGTGTGTTATGTAATTGGCGCCCTTAATAAAAGGTACAGCAAAGGCTTTAGGACATGAGCGACTAAACACGTGGTTCTGGCTGTTTGCCTGCGGTAAGTGCAGTTCAGTTTTTGTATTTAATTTAAAATAGTTTTATAAATGGGGTGACTTGTTTTAAAGATATAAATGTCTGCTGGTTTCCTGTTTAACGTAACGGTTTTCTTGCTGAAGAGTGAGATGGGAAGTTTTAGTTAGGGCTGTCTGTGTTTAACTACTGAGACATGCTTCAAGTGTAGAACTAATGGGTGGCCCAAATGGCCGGGGGGGGGGATACTAGCGTAGGCCGGTTATCAGTCCCTACACTGATTGACTTGGCTGTTTCATTTACATGTGTGGCTAGTCTCTTTTTTTAGTTGATTACATATCCTGTTGTAAGCATGCGATTGTGCGAAGCAGCGAGTATTAGACAGGAAGCGTTCTTGGTTTACGGAGGTGGAAGCTGTAGAGCTCTAGAGTTCAGGTGTAGGTCTTTGATGCCGTTTCTCTCAATCTGCTGACGTCAGGAGAGGCTTTTGTCGGAAGCCCTGGTACGCTGGTTAGGGGCGAAGTCACAACTTTCTGTTTGGGTGAAAGATCTTAGTTTTCATGTAGGCAGTCGGTGAATGCAGCGTGCTATTGATTGGTTGGAGATCAATTGTAGTTCTGCAGTCTGTTTCCTGGGCAAAGCTATATAGGGGACCTGGTCATCTTTACATGACGTGCCAAAATAGTCTGATAAAAGTATTTTAGTGGCATCTAGAGGTAATCCAGTCAACCTGGCATATTCAGTTGTATACTCCCTTACAACTGAAATATGTAAAAAAAAAAAAAATTCAATATATAATATATATATTATGAAAAAATGTAACACCGTTGCTGTATTCTTTCTGCTTTACATGAGTCCCCCCCCTTGTTTTTCTTGTTTTAAAGCAATTTTAAATTATTTTTAGACTACAGTAATAGATGTTTTGAACCTTTACAATAATGTCTTTCTTTTATTGAAATTTGTGCAATAAAACCTACCAAGACCCTTTCTTGCTGTATAATACACAATAAAGACCATGGAGGAAAATGTACAAAAATGTGTAAAAGGGCTGTTAGGAAACATTCTGTTATCAGTATTTCATTGCGGCAAACTGAACACAATTTTTGGATGTCCCATCTTTAACATAAGCGGTCCAATTAAAATTTAATTAAACTACTTTATTTCCAGCAGGGATACACAGAATGAATTCATGGCATGTTTGTGCCCCTTGAGGATTGTATTTGCGCAGGCCTGAGTATTTAGTGCTTTTTTTTTTTTTTTTTTCTTCTTCTTTCAAATCTAGTTACCTGATATACTGAACTGTAGCTGCACATTCCCCATTGTGATGTTTGAGCATTAAATACGCAATGTTATATTCAATATGCTGATCTGGGTTTTGCCATCTGTTGCTACAAAATCATCCAGCAGCAGGGTTCAATATAAACTCTATATATATATTTATATATATATATTAGCGCAAAATGGAAAGGCTTTCCTACACCTACATTT
This sequence comes from Spea bombifrons, assembly GCF_027358695.1. Lineage (NCBI taxonomy): Eukaryota > Metazoa > Chordata > Amphibia > Anura > Pelobatidae > Spea > Spea bombifrons. The sequence continues at coordinate 75,397,439 of NC_071090.1, forward strand.
CTGTTCCGAAATCCATATTTCCTCTTTCAATCCAGAATTTTTTTCCCCCTTTATGGCACTCCTGCTTTCTTGTAACACAAAACATGTTATTTAGTCATGTGATGTGTGACCAACTGCTGCACAACATGATTTACATCCTCGCCATGCAGTGACAACACGGCTCCTTTCCTGTGTCTAATTCCCGTGTCTGTGTGCCAGTACGTTTAGCGAAACGGCAGTTGTTCAGATTGGGCCGCTTGGAGAGGATGGGCTCTCGCACCTGCCATCATCCATCAGTTTGTGTAGCTCGACCGTATCCTTTTTCATCCCACATTGTGTACTTCCTGTCCTTAAGTCTCTACCATTCCTGTCATTCTTCAACGCTAATCCTTCGTATTTCTCGTCTTCCTGTGCTTTGTACAGGCTGCCCAAACACACATTGAATTCGGTTGGCATCTATATCTGCAATAGCTGGTTGTAGGTGATTTAACTACCTGATACTTTTCCAATGCTCTCTGGATGCCAATTAAATTGTTAGAATGTTCTCTGTATATTTAGAGACTCCTGAAGGGTTCAGGGGGGATATAAATTAAAGGGACAGTCCTACTAAAGAAGAATGCATTTTAAGGCTCTCTCTGTACTTTATATGTATTTATAAAAAAGAAACACTGCTTTTCAGCTGTCCTCTGTTGTATTACGATGAAGGGACCTCCCGGTCATGATACACATTAAGGATCATATGATGGCTGGCAGTGTACTTTTAAGGATAGGTTTGTGTTCTTTAGGTCTGTTCTAAGGAACGTGTTAAAAGGTGTACATTTTTTGTATAAATACTCCATGATGTAAGAGAAAACCCTACCTCACCCCATCTCATACTGCCTGTTAGCAACCATCACTGATATTCCCAAATAGCGCATGTTTGACAAGGCCTTAGAGGTTCGCTCAGCTGCTGGCTGGAAGCATTTTTCACGAGTTTCCGGATAAACGGCACGTCAGCGCTGTCCCCTTTCTCATCTTGTTTATCATGAGATTTGTAGCTCTTTGCGAAAGCTCATTTCGCAGTTAACTTGTCTTCAATAGGAGGGAGGGTTACTATACACAGCCAAACAGGATTTTCAGGTACTACGAAGTGCAGAAACATCCATGTACTTTTTTGTGCACTTGCACACCTTTTGTGCAGTATTGTGGGATCACAAAATGCATTCTAATGTATACAGATGGCCCCCGGTTTACATATCTCCTACATATGTAGATCTAGACATAGATAAGAAAGTTCACTCACGTTTTCTCATACACTCTCGCGCTCTCAATGTCTACTAAAGGGCAGATCCTCCACAATTGGAGGAATGGGGGAAAGGCTATGCCCACAGTGCCCCCTCTTGAAGTACCAGTACTTTCTGGTCTTTTGGAGTATGTCCGCAAAAGGGTGGAGCCACTGGGGACAGCCCCCCAGTCCTCCAATAGGGGGAGAGGGTGTGTATGGAGACTCTGCCCTTATGACTTCATAGTTTCTTTCAAATTACTTTGAGGGTAATTGGAAAGATTAACGAGAACTATTAAAATGTACTTGTATAAATGTAATTTCCCACAATATAACATACGTGTCATGTACGTGGCTGCACTAAAAATAGGTAATAAGACTTTGGAAGGGCAAACATAGATGTTGCAGCATTAGCACTAAGACACCATTGGATGGTTTTAATGCTGATTTTTTTTTGGGGGGGGTTCGTGTGCAAAAATATTGTTTATTGTGAGAATGCTTGACTATTATACAGGTATTGTCTACTTTAATCTGTATACATTTAAGACTTTTATTTTCAGTATCAGGATCTTAATGTGGAGGAGTGATGTAGTTCATCAATGTTTTGTACTAGTCCTACCCTGGCTGTGGCTGCTAACAGATACATTATATGGCAGGGCTTGACAAATTTGTTTTGAATCTAGGAGCCAGCTAAAAAAGTTAGATTTGTTTTTAAACTAGCAAAGTTTTTTTATTTTCAACGACAAAAATTAATGATGCCCCAATGGAATCCCCCCTCTCCCTTTAAATATAGGTCCACTTTCCTAGAACCCCTATTTTTTTTTTTCTTTTTTCCTGCTCTCTTCCGACGTGATAATCCTCACCCCGTCGCGAGGAACTCTTCTGTGAGCCCGCCCCCTTGAGCATCATGTCTTGAAAGGGGCGGGACAAAGAGTCTCACTGAGGCACTGCCACTCAGGCGGCCAACTTGCACACACCTTGCTGCTAACCAGAGCCTGCGTGCTCTTACCACCTCACCGCGAGGCTGCACCGTGTGAACGTTGGTCTGCCAGCACACCCGGTGGGCCGGTCCTTGGGCTTTAATTTTACTAGGCGGTCGGCTTGCACACAGCGTGCTGCACCATGAGCAGGGCCAGTCCGGCCTTGCTCACGCGGGCCGCACATTGAAGTCCGGCGGGTCGCGCGTTGGGCGCCCCTGACCTAGGCGCCAGGACAAAATTCTCAGTCGCCATGGTGACCTTGCGTCTGGGATACGGCATATCTGGGGATGTAAGGCATATCTGGGAGGCAGTGTGGCAAGCGTGGGCTCAGATGTGCATGAAAACAAGAAAAGTACTCTCTTGTACATTGATCTGCCGAACCTCACTTCCAGCACACCTATCACAATGCACTCTCATTACTCCTATCATACCTCATTCCAATTACACACCACTCCTATGACCCCCAGCCAGCACATCTAATGCCCATTACACCCAGCCACCACACATCGCAACTCACTCCTATCATACCCCGCCACCACACATCCCTACTCACTCCTATCACACCCCGCCACCACACATCCCTGCTCACTCCTATCACACCCAGCCACCACACATCACAACCCACTCCTATCGCACCCAGGCATAACGTATCAGGTCCATCATACCCAGGTATTACACATTACAACTCACTCCCAGCCAGCTTCTTTTTCCCTCCTCCTTCTTCTTACCTTGAGCAGAGCGAGAAACTCCAGAAGATGCAAAAAAGGGCGGGCCAGGAATGGAAAGGAAGGGGTGTGTCAAGACAGACACTCAGGGGAGTGCTTGGAGAATGAGAGAGGTGGTAGATGGCAAGATAGTCCCTCCCCTGTGTCTCTATTGGTGCTGGCTGCTGCAGGGGAGGTTTTGCCTTTTTGAGCAAGTCTGTCACAAAACTGCGGTGCTCACACGGGCCGCATGTTGGACGCCCCTGGCCTAGGCGGATTTGTCGAGCCCTGCTATATGGGCAAAAGTACTGGGGCGCACCTTAATCAGTTCAGGTGTTTCAATCAGACCCTTTGCTGTCTGTATTTATGGGCATCTGTGGGGAAAAAAGGTGGTCGTTCTGAAGAGCTCAGTGAATTTTTAAGGATGGTACTGTGATAGGATGCCACCTTTCCAATAAGTCAGTTTGTGAAATGTCATCCTTGCTAGATATTCCACGGCTAACTGTTAGTGGTATTATTGGAAAGTGAAAGTGTTTAGGAATAGCAGCAACTCAGCCATGAAGCAGAAGGCCATGTAAAGTCACAGAGCGGGGTCACCGAGTGCTGAGGCGCATGGTATGTAGAAGGCGCCAATGCTTTGCTGAAGAATTCCAAATTTCCACTGACAATAATATCACCAATACTGTGGGGCGGGAGATTCATGCAATTGGTTTCCATGGGTGAGCAGCTGCATTCAAGGCTCATATAACTAAGTACAATGCCAAGTGCCAGATCAAGCGGTGTAAAACACGCCATCACTGGACTTTGGAGCAGTGGGAACGTGTTCTCTGGAGTGAGGAATCACGCTTCCCTGATTGGCGAGTCTGGGGATGTCAGGAGAATGTTGCCTGACTGCAACTATAAACTATGAAGTTTGATAGAGGAGGGATAATTGGTATGGGGCTGTTTTTTCAGGGGTTGGGCCCCTACTTTCAATTAAGGGAAAGCTTAATGCTTCAGCCTAGGCAGGGAATGAGGCTTGTGGGGACTGACACAGTTAGCCAAATAGAGCAGTCATGGCAAAAACAAATAACTTGAGTTTCTTAATGACATAAAGGTGCAAGATTTGTTACAGATACAGTGCTCCCTGTTTTTACAAGGACTTTACAGCCTTTCTGTTTGTCATAGTGTGCAACATACTGTCCATCACTTGGGACAATATTATTCCTTTTGTGATTTTTGTTTTGGAGATTCTGGTCATTATCTTGGTTTCTAGAAGACGTCTGATAGTTATGCACAGTGCTAGGTTACAACATGTGTAACATTTGTCATTTACACTATCAACTGCCCCAAAACATATTAATCTTCAAGTCCCTGGCTTTGTTAATCAGTAAAAGAATCATTGAATAGTCCTTTTAGCATTATAAATAGTTGTATACAGTAGTGTATTGCAAGAGAAGTGGAGTCTGGCTCATGCTGTCCCAATGAAGTTAATTTATCTGCCGACTTTGCCATTGTGGGCAGTCATCTGAGATTTGGATGATCTTCTCTACTTGAAGAGCTGCTGGAGACTTATAGTATGAAGTATATACCTTTTTTTATTACTCAAGTGGTCCCTGTCTTTTGTTTACAAAATGCAACATTAAGGGCATTTGTTTGTCTGGCCTAAAATGTTCTCAAATTTTGGACCAAATCGATTCAGGGAAACCTTTTCAAACCAGTAATGGAATCAGCAAATTGATACAAGCATGGGGCTTCTGCTACTGATGTACGCACTCAGACCCAGTATTGCGTATCATATCCAGGGGGCTGCAGGTAATAATAATAAAAAAAAAAAAGTCCTGTGAAACTTCCCTTTTCATTTCGAGTTTAAGTGGCAGTGGAACATGGAATGAGCTGGGGTTTCAGTGGTATATGTTGCACTCACCCCTGGCGCGGTGATGCCGGCAGCCAGCCGGTTCTCCTGACTTAATATTCACAATGCTTTCATTTTAATCAGAATTTAGATTTTAAAGGTTTAAACAATGGAACTGAAGTAGAATCCCCACTTTTCAAGCCGCTGTGCCCGTTTTAGGAAAATCTGTCAACGCCCTTTTCTACAAAGGGCCGTCCAGTGGGTTGGTGCAACTATACTATAGGTTTTTAGATATTTTAACCCAATCAAATTCTTGGCCCCATATTTGATGAATTATTTTCACTGTTACACATTAGTAGCGTTCATTAAAATGTTACTACAGGCTACTTGTGTGTTTAATTGGTACTGTTCTTATTTTGCTTTTGCCGTATAATCTGTATCTGCTCATGGGTGGAATATGCATATGTTCATTTAGATAATTGTGGGTTTTTTGTTTTTTTGGGGGGGGGGGTCTACAACTAAATTTCATCCTTCCGGCCTTAAGCTATAAAATGTGTCTATCAGTGGTATTGAGGAAACTGAAATTGTTATGGATGTTTAAAAAGGGGGCAGCCAAGCAAATTCAGTATTAGGCAAACGCCTCCAATCTTTCCCTGAGCTGTCCTGGGATAGCACGTTATTTATTTCAGTGTTAATGTGCTGTGGTATGGGGGTCCTGGTGATACATACATACATACATACATACATACATACATGCATACATACATACATACATACATACTCTAACAGCCCTCTCCATAATAAACCTACCCCTTAAACTGCACATCCATATTGGTAGGGAGGACTTGTACATGCCACAGAGAACAGTTATTCCCAGTGAATAAAGGTGTTTGTCATGTTGAAATGAGCAGCATTTCCTTGGGTCTGCTACCTGTTGCCCAACATGGCGCGCCGGTGGGCTTATGGATATGACGCTTCTTGCTCGTGGTTATTGGGGCACTATTTAATCACAGAATCGCTTTGCAGAGTTAAGTTGGTGAGGGGTTTTTACAGAAAAAAAATAGCATAGAACTGCCATGACTGTTTAATACTCATATCCTGTGGCTGCTGGTCTAATTTGCAATCACTTTGGTCACTTCCTTAAGATAATTTTAGGCACTTTCTGGACCTGAGGGATGTTAAACTATACTTGTGTATACTTAAGAAGTTTGTCTTGCTTTGGCTAGAGGAGAGCAAACTTTTTCTTACCGCCAGATATCCGTCATTGTGTAAACCCCCTCGCGCATTTTTGTTCTTGCAAGCCTAAATTATGTGATGTGTCCTATTCATGTATTGGACATTCATATAGAATGCTGTAGATACTTACATATTTATCCTATTGTTTAGTGTGAGAATGACAAAGAAAACCAGTGTAGTTAAATCAAAATATTCTTAAAATATGCTTCACTGAATTTCCCCCACTATCTGAAAATTAAACGAATAAAGGAAATCTGTCCACCCTCTACATGGTTACGGAGAGGCACAAAGCCATGTGCTGGGAGCCCACTGCTAGCAGTCTTGGTAGCTCGCCGCTCAGTCATAAGGTGTTATGCTCCATATTGTTGCAGTAGGTTTAATGGAACTTGAAAATGATCACGACATGGAAGAATATTACAGACTGGAAAATGTTACAGATCTCTTGTAGTCTAATTAGAAGATCTATAAACATGCACTTCCAGCAGGTGATGGTTTATTTTATATCATGTAGCAAATCACTTATGGTTTAGAAACCATTATTAAACAAACATTGTGAATGATATGATTTGTATTTCTTTATTCTGGACAGTTGATGGTAGAGATGAGGTTCCAGCATGGTCTGGATTTAGGAGGGACACTGGCTGAGGAACGCTATTCCTAAATTAACATTTCTTCCTTTTATATAATGGAAGTTTAGTATTTTTAAGGTTGAGCAGCCTTACAAAGCAGTGGGGGGGGCTCTTTTAGTAGAGGTGCCATGTGTTTGTATGGGGTGGGCTCTTTTAGGAGAGGCATCGGTGCAGTGTAGCTTCTTGATCAGTCAGCAGAGATTAGTGGGGTAAGATGCAGGGCCAGGGCGGTCATCAAGGAAATGGATAGAGCTGGGAAACCACCACCCAGGTTAATAAGTCCTTTTGATCTGTGGAATCAATCGGCGCTGCCTGCAGGGTAAGATTCAGAGGTTATTTATAGCTACACAAAAGGGAAGAATAAAGTGGCTGCAGCAGAGCTGCTATGGGGATGGAGTAGGGAATTATGTATTTATATAAAGGGAAAACGCTTGTATTTGGCGCACACTTGATCTGCACAGGAAAAGTGCAACTGAGCGTTTTATGTGTTAAATGGGAACAGTCGCGTTTATGATTAATCAACAATTGGATCCAGCACTCAAAAACTTGCTTTATCTCCAGTGTTGTTCAGATTCACACTTTTACCCCATCCGCGCAGTACAGCCATACATACTGTGTGTTGTCGGAAAAATGGCAGAATGCGCTCGCATTTGCAAAAATAGTGTGGGTTCAAGTTGTAGCGCACACAGAGAGCACTGCATGTAAATACCGAGAACTAAGAGGCTCCGATGCAAAACTTTATGAATGTTTTCCTGCCTGTCTGCTTGTAGTTACAAAGATCTACTTGGCAGACGTTAATGGCAATAAAAATATGCCACATACTGAGAAAACTAAAGATGAAGTTCCACTTTAGGTGGAGATTGCACTTGAAAGCCGGAAGTTTTTAAGTTGGAATTTGGACCCTACCTGCATTGTTTAAGCAGATTGTACGTGAGCCGGTAGCACTAGAGATTGGCTTTAGAGAGAGTGTTTACATTCTTGAAAAGAGGCAGTAATCATATATGTAGTTGGGGGAGTTGGGATTGATAATTTGTTGGTATGGAGAATTGCCGGTTTGCATATGTTAAGCACTTATATGGAAACGCAACATGTAATCTTCTTTATCTGAGAGAAAAATCCCCGCCTAAGGTTATTGACCTCGGCAAAAAAAAAAACTTCAATCGGAAAGGTTTGGTTGACGTATTACCGGTATCTAAGAATAGATTGCTCTCTCCCACTGGCCTGCAATGGGACACTGAGCAAGCATGCCGCAGTGAGGCGAGAGTACAGTTCTGTTATTTAAATCTTGTGTTTTACTTGTTTCAGAGATTGCAGGCAATGTGGATTATGGGCCAGTTTGGAGAATCTTCCCTGACTGGCCCAGGTAGCTGTACAGCCAATGGAGGTCAGTGCAGCACAGACCTCCATTGCAGCTCCTGCCTGGCCACCTCAACGCTCTACAGCTGAGTGCCTCAAGGTCGGTGACAATGCCTCTGGTCCCTCTTGCTCCTGACACTCTCCTGCCAACCTATGCTGCTGCTCCCTCCTTTGGTCCAACAAAGGTGTCTTGTTTTGGGCATCTGGAATGTTGGCCACAGGGATCGACAAACTTGGTTTGAAGCTTTTTTTTCTTTTTTTTTTTTCTTTCAATCATGTGTTTATTTTCCTTGCACCTGTTTTTTTTGTCGGGCCTTGCCATACAATTACACACTCCAGCACCATACAGTAGCAGACACATGAACTAACGTTCTTTGCTCATGCATACACTTGCTAACACTACGTTAATACTCACTCTCAACACTATATGCTGACATACACAATCATGCTAATGCCATGCTGGAACATAAACACTGTACTATAATACACATGCGCATGTACACACACTCACATTAAACTATATGTATATACAATTACACAAAGTATTACTATGGATGCATACACATGGAATCTGGCACTACGGTACAGTAGACACACTGACTCCAGCACTATACATTTACGCATGTACACATTGACTCTGACACTATAATGTACACACACTTGCATACACTATCCCCCACTCTCGCCTGGTGGAGACCAGGGTTTTTTTTTTGTTTTTCTTTTTTACATTGTGAATGCGGCACCCTATGCTTTCCTGTGAGGCGAGTGCTGTGCATTACATGCCCCACTTGAGACTCACTGCACCTTCCACACCATGCCCCATTCATGATGGCAACACTGCACAACATTGAGCAACCTGGTGCCCGAGGTTTGTGAAGGCCTGATTGGGTGTGTTGTGACATTTAAGCTTTGATAGTCAGACACAATATAACAGCTCTATTTTCAGCTTGGTTCGTGTGAATTACCCAACTCTCCATAAACTTAGCATTGAACTTTACAGGATCTCACCAACTATGCACTGCTGTCTGCAGATAAATTAACAAAAAAGGTATAAACTTAAGGAAATTGCCTTTCCAAGAATTTGGAATAGATTATGCATACCACTGCTGCTGCCATAGTGATTACTCAGGAGTCAAGGGGGAAGAGCATAAAAACTGCCTGTATACAATGGAGAAACGCTGAGCTATAAACTGATTTTATTGACTGCATAGTTGTGCCTTTTTCACCCTTTTTCGTAGGCTGGTAACAGTAATTCATGCGTCATGGTTTTTGTGGAAGCCGAATGATGGTTTTGACATTGTTTCAGGGAACAGTGCGTATCATTAAATGGAAACTTCATGAAGAAATCATTACTGGACTGTACTGCTCACACTATTACTTGTGCTATTGTCTCTTAAACCTGTCCCTGCTCTCCCTTTTATGTAGTTTGGTCTGCAAACAGCGGTCTCTTTATCTACCTGCTGTCTGTCTGTTATCTGTTCTTGTCAGAGATGTGAGATGATGGATGATGGTTGCAACCAGAGTAGGTGTATTTACTCTTACTCTGTATTCACAGCTTTGTACAATAAAACATGTCATCTGTAAGGGTGTTTTCAGTTTCTCTTTTATTTTTGTCTTTTGGCGTTTTTTTTTTTTTCCTTTTTTTCTTTAAAGCCTAAATCCTTGTCTCAGTACTTTCATATCTTTGAACAACTGTTTATCGGCAGTCAACGCACACTAGGGCTCCTAAATGAGAGATGCAAACTACAGTCCTATTACAGAATCTTCTGGTAAAGTAACCTAGTATACTGCACAATGCATATGAACTTTCCAAGCTCTACTGACAATCAAATGTTAAGGCTGGTTGAGCTGGGGTAGGCTCAATCTCCTTGTTGGGGGCAGCAGGAGATAAAAGTGATCTCCATGTCTAGCAATGGTTCCCCTCCATGTACTTCTGGACACCCCAATGACCTATGTCTGTCCTGGCTCTCTTCTGGTGGACTTTCTGGCTCCTCATCGAGCCCAAATTTGCTCTCCTGAAGTCATATCAGCTGTTAAAAGTGGACACCTATGAATTACACTTGCTGCTGGTTAGTTAATGAAAGGCTCGTCCTGGGACTTGATTTAACAATGTTACTATATATGAATTCTGCTTTCTTTGAAAATTACGGTTAGCTTAATTGCTTTACCCTTTTCATCCCCCTACACCCCCAGTCTTAACAGGGTGGACTGGGTTCAATGGCTACGCCTGATGCAAGGTGACAGTCCTTGGAAGCATGTGATGCCCTCTCTTAGTGCCATATAGTGCTGCAAATACCCCGATACCTGGCATCGCTGCCAGGCTGTCATAAGGCAGCTGCAATGTAAATTAACCAAAAAACAATAAGTGAGTCATTGCTTTGACAGAAAAGGTCTGGTTGAGGGTTGAGGTCTGGATTTTGACTCTCATTGCAACACCTTGATTCTTGTTGTGTTCAGCCATTATGTTTTAGATTTGCTGGTGTGCTTTGGGATTGTTGTCTTGTTCCACAAAGCTTTTAGCTGTTGGGTAAATGGCCACACATTTGACTCTAAAATACTTTGGTATATGGAGGAGTTTAAGGTTGACTCAATGAGTGCAAGGTTCACAGGTCCTGTGGCTCTAAAAGAAGCCCAAATCACCCCTCCACCACCATGCTTAACAGTTAGTATGATGTTTTTGTGTTGAAATGCTGTCTGTTTTTTGACTAGCATTGTGCTGTGCGTTATGGCCAAGCATCCCAGCTTTACTCTCATCTGCAAAGGAAATTGCTCCAGAAGTCTTGTGTTTCGTTCAGATGCAAGATTACAAACCTAAGCAGTGTTGTCATGTTTTTTTGTTTTAGAAAAGAGGCTTTCTCCTGGCAACCCTTCCAAACAAACCATTCTTGCTCAGTCTTTTTCTAGTTGTATTGTCATGAACGTCATGTTTATTGAGGCCTGTAGAGTCTGCGATGTATGTCTTGGGTTTTTTTGCACTTTGTGAGCATTGAATGTCCTGACCTTGCTGTGAGTTTGCTGGCACGTCCACTCCTGGGAAGATTGGCAACTGTCTTGAATATTTTCCACTTCTGAATAATCTTTCACTGTAGTATTATGGTCTTTATATTGTTAGGAAATGGCATTATAAAACGTCCCAGATTGATTGGCAGCAACAATTGCTTCTCTAACATCATTGCTGATGTCTTTCCCCTTTGGCATTGTGTTAACACACGCACACACCAACAAACTGCTAAAAATTTGACTTTTGTAGAGGTGTTCATACTTGCTGATCTATGAATCAGGGGCATTTGATTAGCAGCACTTTAATTCCTATGAAAGCAGTAAGGGTGTACTTAATTTTTCACACAGCTTTTCAATTTTCGCTTTATTTTTGTTGAATAAATCATGGCACTGTGTAATGTTTTATATTTTGTTAATCTGAGGTTGTATTTACCTAATTTTTACAACAAATTATGCCTTGACATGTAAAACCATAGAATTCAAAAAGGGAGTGCTTTATTTTCCTCATGACTGTGTGTGTATATTCTGCACTTTTTATAGGCTCTTGTGAGTATCACCAGGAAGCCATCAGGGCAGTGTGATCAATGTTGGGGCAAAATAGTTAGACTCATAATTTCCACTGGGTTGTAACTTGTATGTTTTCTTCAAAACAAAAGAACTTTAAGGTCTAACCTGTCTTAAAAAAATTTATAGTCATAATTATTACCTACAGCATTTGGTTATTAAGTTGAATGCTATATGATTTCATGTTCGTGTGTACAAGTAGCTGCAGGCTTAATGACACCAAAGCGTCTGTACAAATGATTATACAGTTAATTGCATAGTTATGTGATGGATATGTACACATATCACATTGTACATATTGTCCAATGCAATAAATTAGTCAGGGTATATACTAGATGGGACCTCAAAACTCCGTTCTTCAATTGAAAGGCCTATGTAGAACCCCTCTCCATTCATGCCAAGAGCTTTGATGTCTAGACGTGCCTTAAAGGGTGCTGTCCAGAAACCATTCTAGATTCCCTGATCAGATTAAAGTGCCTTGTTTGGTCGATATGGGTGTGTAGGCAACTTCTCGGATTTAAGAAAATATTTGATTCACCTCCATCATAAAATGTACGCAGTGCACCTTGTTTTCTTCTGTGTGTTCACGAATTCGAGAGTAATCCGGTACATACACGGTTATATGGGGTATAACGATGATCACTCGCAAAGTGACTTAATTGAACTGATGTGGCCATTTAAGGATTAGAATATTTAAGTAACTGAGTAAATTCTGTGGTTGACATGCCTTAGTTGTAGCTATGTATTTGTGGAAAAAGCAGGTTCTTTTGCTCCACAAGATATCATGACCTAAATGGCTGATGTGTGTCTTAATAGTGGGAATAGCACTATAGTGGACCTGGGCCTAACCTGTATCTTAAGCTATTCACCAACATTGTGTCTCAAAGCTTATGTTAAAGGGGCAATCCAGCTTTTTTCGTGGTTATTACTACTTTTTCAGTTTAAATTTCCAGAGGGATTTTTAAGAACCCCCTCTATGCATTTTCACTGTTTACCCACCCTAATATTTTACCTTGGCTTGCAGGAGATGCATTTGTGAGGTTACCGGGATCTTTGACAGGACTAGGGCTGCAACTAACTATTTTCATGATCAATTAGTTGGCCGATTTTTTTTTTTTTGATCGGATAAAAAAATGTACATTTTTCATTTATTTAAAATAATTGAATAAACAGGTTGTTAAAAACAAACCGCAGAATAAAAAAAACTTTGATAAAATGCATTTCTTGTTTTTATTTCCCAACCTCCTCCCCCCCTGTTATGCACATTTCAGCCCAGATATACCACTCCGTCCTCCCCCAGATATGCCACTCCGTCCTCCCCAAGATATGCCACTCTGTCCTCCCCCAAATATTAATTTTGTACTCGGTTAGATCAGTGTCTCCGCCATGTAGATGCTATAAGCAAATGGGCGGGGCCTAATCAGTGTGACTGCAGGAAGGGACTGGGAAACAAAGGGGTGGGCCCAGGGAGGGACTGAATTCACACTGAATGAACGGGATTATAAAACGAGGGGTGTTTTTCAGTGCTTTTGCTCTGAAAAAAACCCTCATTTTATAATCAATGAAAATCGATTCAGCTAATCGATAATGAAAGTAGCTGGCAACGACCTTCATTATCGATTTTTATCTATTTGCTAGACAGGACCCCATTCAGTTTCCACACGGCAAGCCTTTTTTATTTTTAAGAGTAATGTATTAGGGCTGAAACAACTAATCGATATAATCGATAATGAAAATCGTTGTCAACAATTTTCATTATCGATTAGTCGAATCGATTTTTATCGATTTTATCCTTATATAATCCGACCTCAAACAGAGATCGGATTATAACACTAGAATCCAGATCCCCCGCAACGCTGCAGGGGACCTGGATTCCCCTCACTGTCGGCCGGTCTCTCACTTCCATCTCTCTCCTCCCTCCCATACACCCCTCTGACTCCTCCCCCATACACTGCTCTGCCTCTCTACCTGGCTCCCTGGTGTTTTGTGAACCTCCGTTGCTGACAGGCAGTTTCACTGCAGCTTCATAGAAGCCTCAGTGTAAGTGAAGGGCAGTAACGGAGGCTGTCTGTGCGATGCAGACCCCCACCGGCTGACAGAGAGGATGATCCTCTGCAGGAGACCTCGATTCTCTGTCAGCCGGTGGGGGTCTGCACGATGTGCACAGTCAGCCTCCATTACTCACCTTCACTTAAGCTGCAGTGAAAGTGCCTGTCAGCAACCCTCCCATACACCACTCTGGCTCCTCCCCCTCCCATACGCCACTCTGCCTCTCTACCCGGCTCCCTTGTGTCTTGTGAACCTCCGTTGCTGACAGGAGGCAGAGTGGAGTATGGGAGGGGGAGGAGGCAGAGTGGTGTATGGGGGGTATAATGAATTTCAGAGTGGCATATCTGGGGGAGGCAGAGTGGTGAATCAGGGAGAATTTCAGGATGGTGCAGGGCATTTATGGGGAGCGGAGTGGCATATCAGGGTGCACAGTGGCATATAGGGAGGTATAAGGCATAAATGGGGGTGAGTGGCATATTGGAAGTTATAAGGCATATCAGGGGGGCATAAGACATATATCTGGGGGTAAAAGGTATATCAGGGGCCTCAGCTGGATATTACTGGCATATAAGGAGTATAAGGCATATTGGGGGCACAGTGGCATATCAGGGGCACAGTGGAATCTCTGGTATATAGGAGATATAAGGCATATATGGGGCAGAGTGGCAAGCTGGGGGTCAGATGTGCATAACTGGGGGCAGTTTGGTAAATAAAAGAAAATATAAACAAGGCATTTTTCTCAGTTTTTATTAAATATGAAAAATAGTTAACATATGAATTAATATTTACTAATAACTTTATATTATATATATTAATATAACGTGGCTTTTTGGCTCATTTACCTTAATATGGATTCCAAAAGGTCAAGTTTTGAATGGATGAGGAAATTGATTGAATAGCATAATGTTGATTGGAAAGCTGGCAAAGTTGAGCTTTTCTTCAGTTGCTATGCATTAATTACAAGAATCAAACCAAGAAAATCTTATTGAAGCACCAATGTTAGCAAATTGCGAAAAATCTTACTGAAAACGACCATTGAAACAAGAGTGAACTTAATAAACTTTGCTTCTGTCAACCTAAATTACTGTTAAGATAATGGGGGTGATGGCTCATGTAAAGGATTACAGAAAACAAGCTTTTGATGTGATGCAATTGCTCCCAGTGCATCAGATATGACTTAGATCTTTCTTTGTTCTCTGAACAGGAGATGACATCTAATGTTTTGTAAAAAATATGGAGACCTGTCCTATAGTCTGTATAATTTCTATCATTAGATTATTGTAACCCACACATGTTCTAGTCTGTCCCAAGTTAAAAATGAGATAGACCGACTGTTTTTGTTAGTAGAAAATGAACAGCTAGTGTATGCCGCTTCCCAGCAGTTTAATTACATGACTTGGTGCCAGATGAATTTTCACAAATGTTGTTGCCACCTTTCTTCGCTGTGTGTTGGTGGGTTTCTTTCTTTATGTAATTCCAGCACATGTTAATATGCTGTAATGTTTTATTGCTACTAATTTGGCTTCCGAGCTTGTCTTGTAAGCAGTAGTCTTTGAACATATTTCCCCTCTGAGTTTGCAGTGCACCTGTCACGGGGCATGAGTTCTGTCAATGTTCAGCAGTAACTTGACCTGTTCTTCAATTAACTTTATCCTTTCCTCTTTTCGTAGGCACGTCTGTGAATATACAATGGGATTCCTTTTGTTATGGAGTTGCTGAGTCGCTCTGAGACTTTCCTGTGTTAAATCTGCGCGGTGATGTGATCTGTTCCTCCGGCCCCTGAGGATACTCAGCTGGATATTTTTTCAACCACCCGTTATTTTTGTGGCGTGTGCGCATTGGGAACTCCCTAGCTTGCGCAGGGATCCCCGGATCTAGCTCTTATGGTATAGGAACATGGACCATAGCAACAGGGAGAAGGATGATAGGCAACGAGCGGCTAAAGCTATGCCTGTGCGGACTGGTCATAGTTCCCGCCCATCCAGCTCTACCACTTCCTCTGGGGTCCTCATGGTGGGACCCAACTTCCGGGTGGGGAAAAAGATCGGATGTGGGAATTTTGGGGAGCTACGGCTAGGTAAGATGCTCTCTGTTATAATGGGTTACATGGAAATGGCTTTAGCAATGTATCTTTCCATTCTTAAATTAAGTACTTGGTTGATGATGCACGGCATGCCATGTGTGTATGTGATAAAGTATATGGTAGGACACCATTTCAGCTATAACAATTTAGTGTAGCTCTCTGGTTAATTGTCACCTTTTTGCCATTCTTGGGTACTGTGAATATAGCATAAGGGCCAGAGTTAAAATATTTGACCAGAGTAATGATTTTTATAGGAGAGTGATATAACATCCATGACCGACAGATAAAATGCAGTGCTTCTCCTATCCGAACCAATTGTCTAACCTTCAGTACAGGAACAGCATGTGCTACAACCAGTGAGCAATTATTTAATTTTGTTATTTTATATATTTTCAACAAAATGTAATTGTTTTCATCCAAAACAAAAATGAGCCGCTCAACCAAGAATGGACAGCCGCTTCCTAGCCGGTCGTACTGTGCATCTCCGCATGTTCCGCATACTTAATTGTTTTGGCAGAGGGAAATGTCTCTGTCCTGAGTTTCCAGCCTGGGACCACACACATTTTATAGAATATATACAATGTATATTTTAATCTAAATTGTGGATATTGTTTTTAGACTCCTGCCTATTAATGTATTATAGTGTCTATGGTAACACTGGTGTTTAAGCTGAGGTCATCAAATTACCTGTCCTACATTATCGTATGCAGCAATGTATTTTATGGCCAAGGAGAAAAATATACTCCCCTTTTAAATTTTGATACTGTGAAAGCAAGTCATATGTTTTCGTACCAGAAATTCTATGGCCGCTGCTGTGTGATGAATGATGATGCTGTAAGAGGTATTTTGCATTACCCGGTGAGCCTGGTTGCGAATTAGAGATTCCAGATCTGACATCTGTGTAGGTCTCGGATTTTATATCCTTCCCTATCGGAACCAATTGTGTAATTAGCAACGGGTAAAGTGCTGCAGGAAACGTTAACTCCCATTATGTGACTTCTATCTTGCCAGTGTGATGATCCAAAACACCAGGCTAATCTAGAAATCTAATGTGTGATAACTTTGGTGCTGCCTCTTCTGGGGAAAATATTATCCATGTTATCACTCATTATTTCTGGTCCCCAAGGGTTAACTATAGTTTCAGTGGAAGTAGAATGTCTTAGGGGTTAGGAAAGACCTAGCCTTGCCCGATAACGGAGATTTCATTCACTCTTAGAAGTTAAACATTCACCTTGGATAACCACAGTTAAATAAAAAAAGTACATTTTTGATGGCTGCATTTATAGTGATGCTCTATCAATCCTGATTTCATTCTGATTTCACTTTCTGCAAAGTATAAGCATATTTACATAGCCACACCTTTGATTAGGAGTCACTGAATGTATGCCATAACCTATAAACCTAAAATGAGACTGTCTATAAAAGTCTCGCTAGTCATGTAGTTAACTGATATCTGTAACATGTTAGTTTTTTTGGAAGGTGTTAAGTTTTTTTCTCTTTAGGAGTGGATGAAATAACTTACTGTGTTTTATGTATTCTGAAGGTATTACACTGTATTATGTTACTGATGTAATAGTTCTTGCATATTCAACTCAATTTCCCCTTGAATCTATCGGTGACTGAAAGCATACACCGTAGCAACCTGTTAAATAAGTTTCCCAAGCAGTTGTGGGGAGTTTCGTTGCAGAGTTCCACATATGTAGAGCTTATATAATACATTGGCAAACCCTAGTCTTGTGCACATGGACCATCAACAACGTTCCCGGCAAATATTTGTTTTCGTTGTTTTCCTACCCGTTCATTTCAGACAAACTTCAGAGAGCTTTTTCAGATTTGGAAATGAAGTTTGTTGTCACTCACCCTCATTCACGCTCTTTCTCAAGGTCTTAATGTCTTCACTTCAAAACCCCTTACCTGTACCCCATGTCCTATTTCTCAGCCCCTCTTGTTCTTCGTGTCTGCTTCTTCCACAACAGGGCGGAGCCTCCATGCAGACACTCCCCCTATTCCAGGCATCCCAAGGGCTGAGGCCCCGCCTTTTTGAGGAAATACTCGGAGGCCGTAATAATGCAGACAAATCAATGGAGAAAAGGAAACCTTTCTGCATGTGAATCCTTTTGCATTGTTCTGGCCTCTTGGTGTACCTCTGCAAAGAGACAGAGCCACAGCCCATTCCTACAGTCAGGCGTGATGTCATCGTCTTGTGCGCCAAGGCTCTGCCCGGTTGTGGAAGCACTCCAGGGGGCCAGGAGTACATAGCAGGGAGCAGCAGAACAAGAGGAGGCAAGGCAAGAATCAGCTGCAGAAAATAGACGGGGACACAGAGATGGTTGCTACTTTTGTTCTTTTCTGTTGCAGACAGAGTAAAATTCTGTACCTCTTCCATACAGCCAAAAGAACCCTTTTTTTTGTCTCCAATGCTCTTATTATATCCTGGCATCTAGTTCAAACAGTTTTTAATATATATGTATGTATATATGTATATATGTTCATGCACAACCGTGTTGGTCCCTGCATCGACTACATGGGGATGTACTGTAAATAGCTTCAAAGGAAGATTAAAAGAAGACATTAGAAGCACTTTAGAAACCGTAATCTCATTTGAGCACGGCCCTCCTCACTTTTTGTGTCTAAGTAATAACAATATCTACCCATTGTACAGCACTGCAGAATATGAATATATTATAAATGGGTCATAATAAACTTTAAAAAGTCTTGATATCTGCAGTGATGTTGAATGTTAATATACAAATAGTAATTTTAGGAGGGGAGTCAAAAACGTATTAACAATGTGCTCCTGTATCGTAGTCTCTTTTCCTCAATTTGCCACTTTTTCCGAGGCATTGGGTTGTGTTCAGTGACAAAATGCTATCGATCCCCCAGGGTAATCGGCGTGATCTCCCAGATTGGATGCCATTTAATTTTCCAGTTAGGGTTGACCTTTGTTTTAAATATACCCTTCGTTTTTATCTTGCTTTATGTTTGAACGGAAGTGACGTGCAGTGCTGGTATCTGCTGTTCTCATAGTTTCTGGCCCGGGGATAATTTCAGGTCGCAAACATCCATTTGGTCCTATGGATTTATTAATTTTTTGTAGTGCATCTCATATAGTGTATACTACTTTTTGGTTCATGGATATTCAATAAGTAAGACAAAAAATAGGAGTAAAAGGAGGAAGTCTCTAATATCGGCATGTGCGGTGATATTTTGGTTGCTGTTTCCTACACTAACCCCATACTCCATAGTTTCAGTGTCCTGTTGGGTGATTAAGACCGAGCCATCTATTGTTTTTGCAGTGTAAGGACTCTGAGACCCTGCTAGAATAATGCCTAGCCCAAATACATGTAGCAAGTGTAGATTTTGTTATATTAAAATTGTTATAAAAGCGGAAAATCAGGAATTGGCGTAAACTGAATGTCAGCATATGATATGAGCACACGGATGGAAAGTGGTTTGTGTCTCTGACGTAAGATATTGAATTTTGGACTAGCAATTATCATATTTAACCTAAACTCCTTATTGTTTACTGTCCCCTATGTGGGATGCATTTGCAATCTGCATAAATATATATCCACATCTATTGGCTAAATTATGAATATTTTTTCTTTTTTTTTTTTTTTGTCACTTTCATGATTTGATTTGGTTTTGGAAAAAATAGGTTTTTGGGGTTTTGTTTTTTGCTTCTATAATTTGTGATATATAGTGTTTATGAATAGCTTAGTTGTCCTGGAAAAAATATAGGTTTCCATACGTAAAATGTACACAGTTTCTAAGCTTGTGACCTTTAAATGTAAATATACCAAAAAATTGTCCCAGCCCCCTACGGGGGGGGGGGGTCGAGAAATGTGCCCCTCACACTCATAGCATTAAATATGCAATAATGCCACCTCTCTGGCAGCAAGAGCACAGTGCATCCCCTCATTTTTTAGTTAAAGCGTTTATTCGTATGTGAAACAGTAAATATGTAAAATAACGCAATAACCTGAACAAACATAGCTCTTCATAATGAACATACTATTACTATATTTTAATAATTACTATTAACAGTCACTCAAGATCCCAAAACCCAGCGATTTATGCTGTTCCCTTATTCATCCTGTCGTCCCTTTTACGCCCCCCCCCCACACTTCCTCGGTTTACCTCCAATACTCAATTGTTTGTCATGTTTGTGGTCTTTGGAGTCCCACACATTCAGTCACAATCTACATTCAATAAGAGGAAATACATCCACTGGGCAGAGTATTGGTTAATGCAGGCATCTGCTACCGATATGTACAAGGCTTCATTTTCCATACTTTCATTCCCCTTTCCCATTTTCTCAAGTGTTTCCATTTATAGAGAGAGCGCACAAATCCAGGTGCCAGCCCCTTAGGCACTCCCGATCATGGTACATGCGTCTTGTAATCATTGCTTACTCCTACTCCCTTCCCTCAGGTAATGACTCATTGGAGGATTAAATTGCAGGCTTTTCCTTCTCTTTCTGATAATACGCATCTAAGGAGATGAATATTTTCCTGCGGGAAGATCTTTAATCTTTATGTTTTAAAGATACAATATCTCAGGGTTTGGCGTTTGGATTAAAATTGGGCAGAGTTTCAACTACATACAGCATGGAGGTGGCAAGAGAACACACACACACACACCCCTTGTGCATCTTAGTTAGCAAACCAATCTGTAGGTAGAATCCTTTATCTGAACTTTCATTTTCATGTCCTTCACACGCTTTGTATTCTTTTCACGCCTGTGCCAAAGGGTTTTAAACCCTTAACTCGAAGGCTGAATTCCTGCGATAGATTTAGGGGTTTCGGTGATTACCGTGCGATCCGAAAGGCGCATCGGATCTCTAAATGGTCTGCGTTTACACGCTGCCTTAATACCATGCATGGAATAGGCACATCAAAGAAAACCGAGAAGTAAAGCACGGGAAAAACCTGTAAACGCAAAATAACATTGTCGTACAAGTAATTATTCTTCCCATCTATTACGTATCTTCTGATGTAAGTGCTGTTTAGATGGTTGATAATTTAATGGAAATAATGCCTTTGTCATAATTATATTTTGAGAAAAGGGTAAAAAAAACATATCAAATCTTTGTAATTGGTAATTCACAAAAAAAATCTGAGTATTAGTAATTGTGTGAATATCAATGTGTGTAATATATATGACTATATTTTTACTTAGTGTTGTAACCCAGTGTGTTTTTTTTCTTTTTCTTTTTTAGGGAAGAATCTTTACACCAATGAGTATGTGGCAATTAAACTGGTGAGTGTTACTGCCTCCATCCGCAGGACTTTATCTGCTTCTTCCTGACATGCGAACATGTTTCCTTCCTCTTCCTGCTTATGTGTCTGTCCTGTCAACTTCCTCCAAACCGCCACATCTTCACGCAGGAAGTGCTAGGGCGAGAGGCTCGGAAGCCCCTCGGGAGTTTTGTATGCGCGAAAAAAGATCGCGGGGGAAATCTGCTTTTATTGGCTATCGCTATCATCAAAAGCTTCATAGCAATGCAACGCTTTGTTCTGCATTACCCTTCACTTGGTATGAAGTAATCACGGCGGTCTCAGCGTCTGCGTTGAGGGCATCCCCAACACATGCAGGCATAACAACGCTCCGAACAGCATTCTTCTGGCAGGAGGAAACCCCACCCGTGTGCACAATGCCAGTCAGCCATATAGGAATATGCAGCCAGGAAGTCATTTACGCTCTGCTTTGTTTACCTGACCTTGTACATGTTTTCTCCTCTTCCTCTCCCGGTCACCAGCCACCGTAAAACAAATTGAAAACGCTACAAGTTTGTGGCTCATTTAGGAAGATAACAAGCTTTAAATTAGCATGTTCTTCCTCTGTTCATAGTGTGTGTCTATATGATATAGAAAACCTCCTCCCTGTTATTACGTGGGTTGCTTAGGTTTGCTGATTCCACAGACACATAAATGCACATATGTTGCTATGGGAATTTGATTAAAAACAAAGCTGGAATGTGTCGTTAACACAATATTCCCTTCTGTTTTGCTCATTTTCAGCAGTATGTTATGTATGGTGAGAGATCACGGCGTAGACGTGCGGAAATGTTAAAATTGAAAATGAAATGATAATAAAACAGAGCTGTGGTCTACTGAAGCAAAATAGCCGCCCATAGCCAATGTAATTGTCATTTGTGTGATATCTTGTATAATGGAGAGGGGCTGATTGATCAATAAGGCTATATTAGAACTACCTTTGCAACACCTGTTGAATTAATGTCGCCTTGTCTTTTGTATATGAGTTCAAACACGTGCATATGGGATGTAATATGATAATTCTGGTAGGTTCTGTCATGCATGTTTAAGAATGTAACACACATAGCTTCATGTTATAGCTATGATTTTAGGATAGATATGTTTACCTGCATTAGACACAAACCCTTTTAATTAGCACTATGCCCATTGTACCCTGTGTTTTTGACATTATTAAAAAAAAAAAAAGGCTAGAAGCAACCTGCATTTCCTTTTCTTACACCCTTCTGCTTTGTCCTCACATCACTGAGCTTAGTTAACACGTTTCTGGTAGAATTCCTCCTGCTAGCTATATAACAAGTTCACAGTGCGAATTTCTAAGTAGCACAATGTTGGCAGGATGAATACATTGAGGCAACTCCACCTTATCTGAATGTATTTTTTGTTATTTTTGAAGCCTCCATGTCTGTGCATAACCCCCGTGAAATATGTAGATGTCGCCACAATCCATTAGCTTTGTGATTCTACAGACATGCAGTCGTTGCGTTGCATGGTTTTTTAAGAACTGATGAATTGGAACACCATTGAGATTGTCATTTTCTTTTGTGAGCTTAAGTACTATTGACATCATGGTATTTTTCTCCACCCTCTCCTTTATTCAATATTGTACTTCTTTAACTCCTGGCGTTTTCTTTTGTACATCATCTGACCTTTAAACGCATAACATGCTTGTTCAACCACTTAGTCTCGCTGCTTTGTAAAGACGTTGATCCTGCAGTACATTCTCTTCGTCATTATCAATGTAGTGAATATTTACATTGACATGTTATGTTATTTCAAAGTTGATTTATATAGCACCATCATATTCCGCAGTGCTTTACAGTGGACTGTGGTTTACCCGATACCTGTTGCTTTCAAGGGACCACTTTGCTTTTGAAAGAGCTTATCCTTGCTTGCTGTCCCTTTAAATAAATGTTGCATACGGTCTAAGGGGGCCATTGAGGCAACCATCATTGCATGTTAAAGCATATCACCAGGTCTTAAAATCCCTTTGACTTGATTTACTCTTAACCGTCCCAACATGGATTTTTAAAAAAAGCTTTAATACATTTAAGCCTACCCATTTAAGATTGCGAGCCGCTCCCCCATTTTGTTCAAACCCCCCCCCCTGTCGGTTTACCATACCTCATGTATTATTACAAGTGCTGTCTAACTTGTGAAAGCTTTAAAAGTAAAATGTTTGCTTTTGTTTAGGAACCAATCAAATCTCGAGCTCCACAGCTTCACCTGGAATACCGGTTTTACAAGCAACTTGGGAACACAGGTATGCTTATTCTGCGTAGTTCTATTCTCTCCAGATACAAAGTTTCTTGCACTGTTTAAATGCTGTCCTGGAATTAGAGAAAATGGCTACGGATTGTAATCCGAGCTTGTACTAAGGTTTCTAATACACCGTTGCACACACTATATACTTTATTCATCACTAAAACATAATGGGTACAAGGAAATCAAGAATCCTATTTGTCTGCATAATGAGCTGCATGTATCTCCGGATGTGAATTATTTTTTAATACGTAGCTTGGTGCTTTTCTTAATCAACAGTGTTTATTTTTATTGCGCTCCATTTTTCAGTGATTTCAGATTCTTGATATTTCTCCATTTATCAAATGGTGTAAATAAGCGCCACCTAGTGGTTGTCCCATAGTGTTTTTGGAGACTCCCACCAGCACATGCGTGCCTTTGGTATTTCTTATTTCAGTTACATTCTCTAGACACGATTCAAGCCTCATGTGTAATGGCCCAGACCATGGAAAAAAGCTTTCAATGTTACTATTAAACCCGTCATACTAAGTGTCTGCCGCTCACCCAGTATACCCTTGTCCTGTAACACTTTCATCTTGTATAGACCCCAGTTTTCAAAGAGGGTAGCATGGCACATTAGCGCACACACTACTATTCTGCTATACATAGGCGCTTGGATATTAATGGGAAAGCTAACCATGCACTAGGATATAAAATACGTTTCATTCAGCCCAGCTTGTTTTCTTTTTTAAAGCTAATTATGCATGTAATATGTTCTCTTTTAACGCTTTCACAATGCCAGTCATTCTTAAAACGTGGTTACGTTGTGGCTGCAAGACTACTTATGGTGGCTGGGCTGTAAGAAGAATGCAGTAATGGCCACGTTAGTGCCCAATACTCTTTCCCTTGTCTACAGCTTTCTTATCTGTTCACAATGTTCCTGTGGTTAGACATAGATGCTTTGTGGTGTTGCTTACTGTTTTTAATTACCGTTTCCGTCCAATAGTCGCAACTCAGTCAGATCTTTGGTAATCCTCAAAGGCAACATTGCAGTTTTGACTCCCACTCGTGTTTTATGTGGTTAATTTGTATATCTTTGTAGTGTGCTTAGCAATGTGTGCCAAGTAGTTTTTTGGCCTTCTTTAGGTAGAAGAGCAGGACAACTTACATCAGGTTTTGTATGTTTGTCCCTTAGTTTCTCTTTTCCCCTGGTGATTTATATTCAGCGTCGCCTTACCTAGCCAGACGTTCATGGTAATGGCCCGATTTGTCGTCAGACATGCCATATGTGAGGCCTGAATATTGTCCCATATAAAGACACATTTTGCTGTTTTTGCAACATTACATGGCTTGCGTAAAGGACCATTTTCAGCATTAATATTTAGGCTTTGTCACATGTAATGCAGTAGAGTACCATGTTCCAATCTCCGAGATGCTTCCAGCTCATGGGAACTAGCTTCTCAAATAGTAGATTATGAGTAGGTGAGGATTTGTGTAAAACAAATGATAAAATTTCTGCTTATGTGTTTGTGACAAATGTTATGTATTCCTTACCACCGTAAGCCAATAATAAAATGATCTAAAAGTATGGCAGGTCTTCACCAGGTATTCTTAACTTGCTTTCTAGTTAAAAACTGCTGATGCATCATGTCGTTCTTCCTGTTGATCTTCTATGCATTGTCTTGTTACAGCTGACGGGCTTCCTCAGGTCTTCTACTTTGGACCATGTGGAAAGTACAATGCCATGGTACTGGAGCTTCTGGGCCCAAGTTTGGAAGACTTGTTTGACCTTTGTGACCGGACTTTCACCTTGAAGACTGTGCTGATGATTGCGATTCAGCTGGTGAGTAGAGTTTGCCACGTCTTATTTCATGGTTTTAAATGGAGGATAGAAAGCAGTGTTTCCTGAGTGCTGCGAGCTTTTGTTACACTGCTGGTCTTTTGTGCACAGTCAGCAAAACAATGTTGTATTTCTTACCCACAATGCTCTTTGTAAAATCTGTAGATCCTCACATACCGTGCACACTCTTTGTAAAGTGTTACAGGAAAGATGATTGTAATGGTGCTTGATGAGCTAGATGGTCCATGTTGCCGTTATCTGCAACCAAATTCTGTCCCAAACACCCAATAATCTTTGTCTGTTTGTAGCTGAGACCACAGTATTATAGGCAGACATCTTAGACGCTGATAAAAAAAAAATTGGCATTTAAATTTATTGCACTGTTTAAAATTCATTCTTATAGCAGGAAACAGTCAAGGTTATTTATTAAGTGATTCTGGGGCAGCTTGAGCCATTGTCACCATAGGAACTAATAGTGTTTTTTTTCTTTTACTTTTGTGTTTTAGCACACTGTATTTTTAGTTTAACTACTCCAGTAACCACCCCAGCAATTGCTTGCTAATGATTAAT
The DNA here is from genome assembly GCF_027358695.1 of Spea bombifrons. NCBI lineage: Eukaryota > Metazoa > Chordata > Amphibia > Anura > Pelobatidae > Spea > Spea bombifrons. The sequence goes on from NC_071090.1 coordinate 75,423,041, forward strand.
GACAATTTGAACAGTGTACATGTAAAGTAATAAACAGGAAAGAGCAGTCTGCAATTGAGTGCTTTATTTTGAAATATGGAATTAAGTAATTCTAATGATCCAGTCTTTTTTTTTTTTTTTTTTTTCCTTTTTAGATTTCAAGGATGGAATATGTACACTCCAAGAACCTCATATACCGGGATGTCAAGCCAGAGAACTTCCTGATCGGCCGCCAAGGCAACAAGAAAGAGCATGTCATCCATATTATAGACTTTGGGTTGGCCAAGGAATACATTGACCCAGAAACCAAAAAGCACATACCTTACCGCGAACACAAGAGCCTGACTGGAACGGCCAGATACATGTCCATTAATACTCACCTGGGGAAAGGTTTGAAATGTTCCCTTTTATTTGCTTTTCCCTGATACTTTACAAGGAGCGAGGGCGAATCTAGAAGAAACCACTATGGTTTAGTGCTAGTTGGGGCTCATATGTGATCATGGATTAAGACATCTCAGCAAATTGATTAGAATTGTTCTTTATTCACAGTACTATTGCCAATTTACTTGGTGCAAAACATTTTAATTAAAAGTCCCTAAAATTTTTCTCTAAAACATGAATTGCTCCTAATATGGTTTGGCGTCTCCTGTTATGTTGTACAGTTATATGACCGTTAATATGACACTTTCTGTAACAGGAAGCAGGTGATACATGTCTGTGTTTGTCTTCACATAAAGTATGATTCAACCTTAACTGACAATTCTATTTTTGTGTTTAAACCACTTAATCCATCATAAATTCTGCTGAGTTATAGAATGCTGGGCTCAAATGCCCCCATCTGAGGAGCAACAGCAGCGCATAATGGGTTTTCTAATTACACTTTGAAATCCTTTGTCTCTTGGGACCAAGATTTAAAATAGAGCCCTGTAGAACTAAAATGCCAAGCATCGGATGAGATCACGGGGACTCCCTCAGTGTGGAGTAGACCCATGGGGAGCTTGATTAGTGCCTTGTTGCTCTCATCTGATTTGTGTAAACAATCTGATCTTGTTTCTAGGAACCCCTCTGCAGCTTTGTCACAGGCTGCCGCTCCTTGCCACCATGATGGCACATAAGTTTAAACCTCTCTTGACAAGACATACCACCTCGCTTAATAGTTTACAGATGTAGCTAGGTCCCTTTGCCTGCTGCATAGTTAAATGCAAAATATCTGGCACTTGTGTCACTGTTCGGGCACCGATCTTACTTTACCACAGTAAAGCAGAGTTCTGCAACAAGTTGTGCTAGAATCTACGTAGCCCTTTCCTAAACCCTTTTCCTTAGCCCTTGATCTTAAGGCTGGGAGTTAATTACAAAGTAATAATGTTTTTGGGAGAAATGATCATGCAGATATTTCACTCTTTCCAGAACCTGCATTTTACAGTTTCATTTACCAAGTAAAACTAATGGTTACACTGCTTATTTTAATCTGTATCTAATCTGCATGATTATTTCTCACCTGCTATGTTGGTGATTTGTTCAGGAAGCTTTGGGAAGTCTGGGGAGAAGGACTCGAGCGTCGGCACAGGAAATTGATTACATAATGCTGCTCCTGCCACAGACTGCTGCCGCCCCCCAAAACTGTTGCACTGGCAAATAAGACAAAACTATATGAGTAGTTTTAATTGAGCCAGTGTTTGTCCCATACATGACCTTAGTCTGAAATGTACACAGCTTTATGGAATTTCCTACAACATTGTACGACCACTACTTTTCACCCTAGAAACTGTCACCGCTGCAGTAAATTGAGTTTCAACATAGCTTCGTTTAGCTGCGGTGGTAAGATGCACAGAATAAAATGACTTTATGGGTATTTCTCGGCGTGAGTTAAACCATACCCTGAGCTGCTTCCTTCCTTGTTTGCTAAACATGGCTTTTAGTAAATAATCTGTGTGTTCCTCTCTCCACATGCATTCTCGGTTTTTACTAGAAAACTGGGGGCTTCTGAAAGAACATAAGGCTTGGTTTACTTAGTGTGTATTTGCTGGCAATATCAGGCTGCGTTCGATGCGACATTCAGTACTCTTGTTATTGTCAAACCTCTTGTTATACTATATTCTCGCTGTTCTGTTTTTGTGGCGCATAGAGAATTGCATAACCGGAACATTTCTATGGAAACTGTTATGTAAATTGTTATTGTATCGGTGCTGTAATAATGATTCACTCTATCATTAGCCCTTCCTCCTTCTCATATGTTCTGTTCACCAGAGGCTTCTGCTTATAATGCCCCACCGTGCAGAGGATCAGTAAAGATGTGATCGCCATGTTAATCTGTAACCTTTACCGCAGAATCTTACTTCTAAGTCTTTATTGACTGATGTAAATCCAGAATAAGTCATTCTCTGATCCATGTATAATGTAGACCACTTTCTAAGTACGTTTGGGTTCTATATTACGTTCTTGTTGAAAGGACAGAGCTGTATACCCATACATATGAGCTACATATGGGTTTATGAAATCCATAGATTTCAGTTGGTGGGGAGGAATGTCGTATAAGGGAAATCTGCAAAATATACCTTTTTTGGTTTAATATTTTAACCTTGTAATGGCATGATATCCCATAGGTCTCCTATGACATGATTTTAAGACGGGATGATACAAATAAATTAACTGATATTTGTTTTGTTTAGAGCAAAGCCGGAGAGATGACTTGGAGGCCCTGGGACACATGTTTATGTATTTCCTGCGAGGTAGTCTTCCATGGCAAGGCCTTAAGGTATACTTCTGTATGTGTGTGTAGTTCAATGTCCTTCTGTACAAAGCTGCGGTTCTGCAGGCATTCATAATGACAATAATAATTACTTGTCTGAGTAGATGCCAAACCATGTATATTGCATGTTTGCCTAACTGTTACCCTACCTTTGGTTGTTTTGCAGGCAGACACGTTGAAGGAGCGTTATCAGAAGATTGGCGACACAAAACGGAACACTCCAGTTGAGGTTCTCTGTGAAAACTTCCCAGGTGAGAAAAATGGTTCTATCTGATTGGGCTTTCTGCTCCTGGTCATAATCTTCCTTCAGTTGCTCATATCTTTGCCTCTGTGACCTTTTCACATATTTACATATTTTTAACAATATTTGCAGTGTATTTGTATGTGCAAGTATATCTTTGTCACTTACACCTACGTTTTTCCCTACATTGGCATTTGCTAAAACTACCAAGAGGTATGCTTCTTGTTTTCACTACATTTATGTTAACGCGCACATGGGTCTCACTTTTCCGCTCTCCTTTTTCTGCAGAGGAGATGGCTACTTACTTGAGATACGTAAGAAGATTGGATTTTTTTGAAAAGCCAGACTACGACTATCTGCGAACACTTTTTTCGGAACTCTTTGAACGGAAGGGATACACATTTGACTATGTTTATGACTGGGTTGGCAGGCCAATTGTGAGTAAGCTAGGGTTAAACACCATATAACATCTCCAATATACAGTCAGCCTTTTCGTTACCTATCCTTTTCCATCTAGGGCAGAAGCAGGAACCTTTAATTTTATGGATTTTATTTTTTCGTTCCCCAGCCTACCCCTGTTGGATCCGTCCATGTTGATTCTGGGACCTCAGCGATAACCAGGGATAGCCATGTCCACAGAGAGAGACCGTCGCAAACACAGCCACTAAGAAACCAGGTTAGTTCTTTGTCCAAACATGCAGAGGGATCTAAGACCCCTGTGTGGTGCTCATTCAATTGGAACCCTAAACACCAGACTATGAGTTGCTCCTCTTTTTCAATATATCACTGTAGTGATGATGAAGCAAATAGACAATATGTGAATGTGCTGACAGACATCTATCCATATTTGTCAAGGGGAAACAGAAAAATATTCAGTTCAGGCTCTTATTTAAATATATAATCAAATTTTTAAATAAAAATACAGTAAAGCTGCTACCCCACTGGGTAGAGGTTAAACAATCTAGTCATAGTCCAGTTACGTGTTTTTACACAAGGTGCTTGTCAATGTAGAGATCGTGCTGCATAACTGATGCAACCTCTAACTTTAGAGGTAAAAAAAATAGGTCCCTCACCTTGCGTAGAAATCCTGGTATAATCCCATGTACAAGTTGACGACATCTCTCCAGGATGTTTGTAATTGTTACCTTTGGCTATGATTGGTTACTTCTAATTAAAGGGAATGGTCTTGGACCTGATTTGTCAAGTTTTATTTGTGATAGTGGTTTATTTGTGCTGTGGGATTTCTACATGGATGAGCAATGCCGCATGGGCATTCCCTAAAGCTGTTACTGGACATCAACAAATGGGGTATGAGGTTACTCCATTGTTCATATATGCAAATTCCTATAAAAGCCTCTAGAGCCTGTTATGTATATAGCATATATTTGTAACTTCTGGATAGATGGTTGTTGGTGCTTCATATCTCTTGGTCATTTCTGCTTTGTCTATCATTTAACCCCCTTTTGCTGCCAAATAGGAAGATCTTATAGTCCGGCCATTTGGTAGCAAAGGACTTTTTTTTTTTCTTTTCATTTTGCATTGTTTTTCTAAGGTTAAGTACTCGACAGACATCATAATCTTTCCAGTTACTCAGTGGGTATCCTAAATTATTTCTTGATCCCCAGAAAAGCATCAGTGTGGTGGTAGTGGGCAAACATTTTGGGACGCTAACACCACAACACATACTGTTTAAGGGGGGGAACCCCTAACATAATCCTTGTTGGTGTTGGACTCTTGTCTTTCACAATCAAGGCTTTTAAAATACAAATATCTGAATTAAAAAGCAAGCCTTTAGATTTGTTTGTCGTATGTCGGATCTGTAGATTTTATTATGATTTGGACAGCACTGAAAAGAAGTACATTTGCTGTAAGATCTATTAATTATTTCCAGCCTTCCATCTTGCCAGTCAGATATTTTGAGATCTTTATTTTACTGTCAGGGTTACCTGTCTTTTAAGGCCCTTCATAAGGTTTTCAGTGTGAATTCCAAATGTTACTATTACCCAACTGATGCTTTGGGTTTTTTTCTGTTAACGGAATGCACATCACTATGGTTTATATTGCATTTATATACTTGATTTGCTTTTCTCAGCCCTCTCATGTCTGGCTGCTATATTTTTGCACACGTTGCATCCAGCACTGCTGGGAGGGCTGACTGCAAGGCTATGCTAGCAGCACGCAGCCACAGCTTGGCTTTCTACCCACTAACACAGTGATCTGTTTCCATTGCTTTGGCCTGGCTGAACCCCTTTTCCATCCAATACCTACCTCTCCTACCTCATCTCGCAAACGCATGCTTCCTAACGCCTCTGCGCAGACGGGCGCCACAGACCGCCGAGGAGCATGGGAATTACAAGCCAGCCGACAGGCTCACCCCGCTTACTTGGCACCTCACCTGGCATCTGACCGGCATGGGGGATCTGTGCAGGTATTAGATACTCAACATGAGGATGTTTTTTGCACTTGTGGAATAGTGTTATAGACTTTTTGAGCTAGAACAAAGATAGTTCCCAAAAACCCCTTGTAACTTTAGTATTAATACTGACCTGTTATGAAGTGTATGGATGGACACTTATGTTTTTTTTAATTTAAGAAGATATTGGATATGTTGGCCCAAGAAATGTTTGTCTTTCTGAGTTGGCCGAATAAAAAGAATAGTTACATGAGCTTTCCGAACCCCAGAGATCTGTCCTGCAGATATAACTTTTCATATAAAGAGACCATTGGGGTTCCAAAAGCTTGTGTAAGTGTGCATCCTTTTCTATGTTTTCCGAATAAAAGGAATCGGGTTTGACTAAACTTTTAATTAAGGGGTATTAATCTTATCATGCGCGGTTTCAAGGTTCACAATTTCCTATATAAGCCACCTGAACATGGCTAAAAAGACAAACGTCCTTTGTGCCAAATAAGACCAATGATCCAGTACAATTGCAAATTCTATTAGTATTTCTGCAGTTAATGAGATATTTGCCATAGCAGTGTACATGTTCCTGTATGTTGGATCATGCCCTGCATCATCATAGGGTAGCCCCTTTTGTCCGGAGCACATTTCACTAAAGAATGTTGGTCCCACCCTGGCTTTTGGTTATCACACTCTTCGTATCCGGAAGTGTTATGATATATAAACTATAGTCAATATTGTCTCTGGTTGTTGGTTTCATCCCCATATGGTATTGCTTCTCAAACCAGAACCCCAATTGCCTTTAAGGTTGATTCTCAGCCTTTTTATGTCTGGGAAGTATTTAAAGTTGTATTGGTATGTTCTCATCCAAGAACATTGGGTATCAGTCTGTTTTGATTCAAGCAATATGCATAATGACTACTGCTCGGCACCGGCAATAGTTTTTTCTAAAATTAAAAATTAAAGTTCCCAGTAGAGACAACACGCACAACTCGTACAACAACCTTGAAAAACCTCTCTAATATATCAGATTTTCGGACAACGTTTTAAGGAAGATAGTCCGTGCGCTACAGTCGCCATCCAGGCTGCTAATAGAAAGTATTGCAGTCTAGAATCTGCAACGATTGAGTGATTGTAGATCGGCTGGTTTGAGTGCCTCACTATTTCCTAAATGTGTGTTCTCGTAAACTTGGAATATATGCATATAATCAATAATATAAGTCATTGTTTAAGACTGTTGCCTGTCTACCTCCTAACTGATTTGGTCTTTGATGTCTCAGGTGATGAGTTCAACAAATGGGCAGCTGAATGCCGATGACCAAACGGGTGGTCACTCCAACGCACCAATCACAGCGCAGGCCGAGGTGGAGGTTGTGGAGGAAGCTAAGTATGTGCCCCTTCTGTTCCAAGAGAAACTCTCACCCTTGCACGTCTCACTTATTTATCCTTTACTATGTACCTCATTTGTCCCATATTTACCACCTTGTGTCTTGAACACCTACACCCATTTACAACCACCTCTTGAAATGCAGCCGCTTATGCATGCGGTCGCTTAGGCTCCCTCGGTGAGACTCCCAAGTATACTTGGCACAGATCCGTGTCCAATAGTGATGCAGTCCACAAAACCACGGCAAGCTTATTGACCTGTGGCTTAATAACGACTCTTGTTGACACTTGCTATTGGGGTTTAGTTGTTTTTTTCTTTTTATGGATTGTATTAGTCTGATTTTCTTACTTTACTGTAAATAAGATAACGTGTCTAGGTTACTCTTCAGTTACTTAAAGGCCAGCATTCGGTGCATAATCTGCTACTTGGTGCTTTGGACAGGTGGATTGTCAAAATTATAACTTATAAATGTTACGAATGGTTTATAAATAGGGTCATCACAAATCATGATTAGCTCAAATACACTTGGAAATACCTGATGTAGCAGGAGTTGTTGATGATCTCATGGAATCTGATGCGGATTTATCTTTTCTATCTGTGGCATAGAAAAAATATGCCTGAACAGTTTTATAGATTGTATTTACATTTCTCACCAGTTGTAGCCATAGACCCTTACTTTATAGGGCTTTCTTATTATTATTCACCTTGATATTAAACTGCTGGGATAACCGCATAGTACCGTTCTGAGCTAGAATCTCTTAATCTGCCAGCCACTCGTTGATATTTATAGTACCTCTGACACTGCACCCAGCGAGATAAATGCTGATAATACTCTTTTAGCCTTGCCGCCATATGTCAGAGGCCCTATGTTGTCAATATGAAGGTTATATAGTTTTGTTTTTGATAAGACATCCAGCTTTTGGCTTTAGATTATTATATAGCCAACATCGCCCACCCTATCTTTGCTAGTCAGGCTTTACAGGAGTTCTAGTAAATCCAGTTTGTGCATTTCTGCTTGTTGACTAACCCTGCTTTAACTGTAGTGTTATGGGCCAGAAAATAAACATAGCAAAGCATAGCCATAATAAAAGTAAATCTGGTAATGTAACAGTACCTCCTGTAGCCTGGCTTTTAAAAATGTCTGAAATAGACCAGAAATTATTTTTTTAATTGGATAGACTTCCTTGTCCTCTTGGGTTTTCTATTTTTTGGTGAAGTGTGGTTCAGCCTGAGTGTGTCTGGAAAGTCCCAACCTTTCTTAACCCCGATATATTTCCCACTTACAACCAGCAAGGCATGTTGTCTGCATGGCTACATCCCCCATCCTCTCCCTCGTGTCTCTTGGTGTATTAATATTTATTTCTTTCTCTCTCTCTGTCTTTTTAACACACTGTAGCTGCGTGAAAATGCTCAACTTGTGGTGAGTCTCTCTCTCTGCTGAACATACACCAGGGAGAGGACCCCTCCTAATTAGGCACTTGGGACACCTCTCACGAGATATAGTATTCTGGTTAGCCAAATACTGGAGAGGTCTTAAGGGTCGGGACTCTTACCAGCAGTATAGGGGGAGAGGTGCACAGAATGCCATGTCAATCCATCTTCATCAACAACTGTACATTACAGTCGCTTGCGCTTTATATATCTATATATTAACACAAGCCTTGTTTTCACTTGTCAGATCTGTCTTCAGTTGCGTTCATTTTTGTGAAATAGTTTGGGATGTTTGTATAGCTACTGCTGGCCACCAATCTATATCTAGGTAGTTGATGCCCTTGGTGGAGCATTGTAACATTAGACCAGTGCAGTGGAATTGGCTGTACTTAACATGGTGAGCTAGAAATCATGTCTTCTCGTCCAAGCAAAATGATGTTCACGTGGAGAAGAAATATTAGTGGTTTAAACATTTATTTCATTAATATTGGCCAGAAACATTTTAACCTATTGTGGGGTGATGTTATTTATAGGAAGTGTCCTCCAAGTGAAGGGTTGTTTGAGTGTAAACTCTTCCGCTTGTAGTATGGTGTTTTAGGATAATCCAAAAGTGTTTTGCTTTTGCGAGGGGAGCTTCTCTGTCCTTCAATTTTAAATTTGTGACCTCTGGAAGGCTGTTGGAACCACAATTCTTTCTTTTGCGGTAACTCTTAAAAGCACTCAAGTTAGTGTTATATACCCTATATGTATGTACCTTAGGCTGTATACTTTTTTTAGTGTAGCGTGTGTGTATGTAAAATGTTATTTTGGTTACAAAGTGTTCACATAAATGTAGAGCGTTGTAAGAGGTCTCTAAGAATACGGATAAGAGCGTGTGTGTTGTGGAAGCATTTTGTATGTTGGGGCACGTACGCATGTGGCTCTAAGGGTAAACGTGTGTGTGTGTGTATGGGCAGGCATTTGTAAGTGCAATGTATATGTGTGAATGCGTCATTTGTGATATATATATTCTATCCAGGGGGACTCTTCAGTATTGTGTTAAACTGAAAAAATTGCTCCTTTTGTGGAGTTCAGCAATCGTGAAGATATCTGTGCCTATCTCTGGTTAAAACGAGTTGGTGTGTGGGTGTCAGAATACAGGGTTACAATAAGTGTGTGTGGAGGTTGCAGTGTATGGTGTTAGAGAAGCGTGTGTCAGACTGTCGGTGTATGGCGTTTCTGTGTTGTTGGACTCCAATACTTTATGCAAATAAATGCAGGCATTGTTTACCTATAAGTACGAAACTGACACTGCATTCATGTGTGACTGCTTGCCTGGCTGCCTGGCAAGTGTAAGCAGGAAACATACTAATGCACCTGCTTTGTTGCACTCCATTAAAGTCAATGGTATCTCAACTTCCATTGACCAGGATGGGAGTTAAACTGAACATGCGCAAGAATGTGTATGGTATGCTCACTGTTTGCTGTAGAGTGAGCTTGGAAAATGTCTATTCCCTCTAATATCACTATTTGCATACCTGCGAGTATCTTTTGCATAGGGGCTCATGTGGCTGCATAATATAAAACAATTGCCTAGTGTTGAATAGATTGTTTGTTCTCTGTAAATGTCTTTTTTTCTGTTTAGGTGACACGTGATATATGTTGGTGGCAGCATTACTTTGAAGAAATGCCTAAAATGTATAATGTCTTAACTTTTTGCTTATATTTGCTGCCAGCCTTCGAGCCAAGTATAACATTTCCCAATCAATCATCTTATCACTTTTAAATACTTTTTTCATCTTTTTCTGGCTTGTGTTAATGTAACTCGTATACTAGGTACAAGGATGTGGCTTGTGTATAGTAGTTCGTTTTTTCGTCATAAGTAGGTAGCGTGCAGAACAAAATATTCAGTGTCATAGTAGCTGTAAGAATTGCAAAAATCGACCAGCATGCCTGATATTCTTTACAGCTGAGGTGCGAAGCTTATAAGTAATATATCTATATCTATATATATCTATATCTATATATCGGTCAAATGAAAATGAATTGGCTTTGAAGCACTGTGACCTCCTTTTGAACAGATGAGATCTGTCTGTCGTTTCATGTCTCTACTTTTTCTTTAATTATATCTTTTTTCTAGTCTCTTCCGGCTGTTATTTGTTAAATGTCGTGATACGTGGCTGGTATTTTCTAAGTACATTTTCATCTGCATAAAAAGACCCATCCATGCAAGTTCTGTTCATCCATACATATCTTCTGCATCAGTGGTTAACATTGTTGAATGGAATAGTTGTCAGTGTCTGAGCCCTACTTGTTGTTTTTGTTTTCTGTGGCAGGTGCTGCTGCTTTTTTAAGAGGAAACGGAAGAACCACTCTCAGCGACACCACAAGTGAACTCCCAGAATCCTGTGGGGAAGAAGTTGCGTGAGCTTGGCACCTGCAGTGTTTGCGCTGCCAGTGACTCTAGGGCTTTGGGATGAGGATGTGGGTTCTACTTGAAGTAAAACCCAAGGGGATAAAAAAACAGAAAATCTAATGCTGTTGGCATCATTCTGAGGCTGACCCATAAATGGTTACAGAGACCAGGTGCAATAAAGCTTAGCCCTTTGATGTGAGAGTCCCAAGAGGAAAGCCACCACCTTTGAATCAAAAAAGGCACTGGCAGGGACCATCCCTTCCTAATCCTTTCTATTATCTGCATTGGTTACTGCGCTCCTACATTGCTTGAATGCAGCAAGATTCCTTCCCCTTTGTAGCCATGTCTGGGCCTGTGGCATCTCTGCTACCATCTCACCCCTGCCTCAGTCATGGTGGCTGGAGGGATTTAAAAAAAATGACTACTTTTTGTTATTTTAATATTTGTGTTTTTGTTTCTCCTATGATTCAATGTTTTTTTTTTTGTTCCCAGATCTTTTTTTTTTTCTCTCCATTAGAAATAAACATAGAGAATTAAAAGCATTCCACGGTAGATGGGCCGCTTCCTGCATGGGTAAAATGCCTCACGGGGTCTGTGTTGCACTACTGGCTTTAAACTAAATATACCTTTTTTTAATAAGAATTGTGTGCATTCTCTTGCTCTGCATGTACACTTCAGAGTGACTTTGGCTCAGGATCTGCGATGACGGAGCTTCGTCTCCCTGCTTAGCTTTATGTATACAGCAGATCCCACACAAACTGAGAAGTAAATTGTGTTGCTGCTTCAGGGGAAAAGAAAATCATAAAAAGACTGAATTACTATAGTAATAGTTTTTTTTATGCTTGAATTCCTAATCTTAACCCTTTTGCAATGTCATAATTTTAATAGTGTTTGTCAAACCTCACATTTAATTTCTTGTTAGCTTTTAAAATGCTATTGTATACCTTTCCTACAAAACACCACGTTGTTTTGTCTGTTTAAATTACTGTGGAGGGTAACACAAGTTCCCTGTTTTATAACATACACTGAGTTTTGCTGCAGAAAACTGTGAATGCATCACCCTTGCTTTTATATTAAATCTCCCAGTTTTTTTATAAATTGGATTACTGTTTACTGTAACCCAGCTGGTTATAGGCTTTTTGGTCGTGTGAGCAGAATTCAGTTTTGGGCACCTGGACAAACATAAAAACGCTTTGTAAGTTCTACAATGTAGGCGTACATATCAAGAGCAAGAAGAGTGGTGTCAAACTGGTACAAAGGAGTGACTCCATCGCCCATACATGAGATCCTCAGACTAATCTTCCACACTGCCAAAAATTCATCATCGAAGATGCCTACAGCCTGTCAGATTTTACCATCATTCCCCACAATACTGCAGATGGAATATCGCGCACTAATCCTATGCTTAGAGCCAGCCTTGTACATGAACCCTGCCGCCATCAAATCATAAGGAAATACTCTTAATCTAATATTATGAACACTGAAGGAATGTTTATCTCGCCCTATTTACATGTCTGATTGCCGTAAGAGGTGATTCCCAAATGCACTGATGAGGCTGGGTTACCTCATAGTGGTGTGCGAATGAAGAAAGGTTTCCCTACTACTCCAGTGCCTTTTGTGTTTGTTTTTTTTTGGCTGCTCAGTCTTTCAATCTTCCAACTGCTGAAAATATTTGTAATGAAGACTTGCCTCATAAAGAAGCAAATCTTTGGGTTTAGAGGTAAACCTGTCATTCCAGCCAATCCTCCTTTTAATTCCTCCTCTTTTTGTTCCATGCTGATGGATCACCCCTCAGGAATCTTTCCACTTAACTTGTAATGTACAGAGACCTCCATTATTTTTTTTTGTAATTTGATTTTGAAGGTATATTTAATTTAGAGAATTGCATTGCACTGTAGTTACAAGGAGATTTTTTTAAGATTTTTTTTTTCCTTTCAAAACTTTAATAAATGTTTGTCTGTAAAAAGCTCTTGTGAAGATTGATTGCTTGCTTGAGAGGTGCTTTATGAAGTTCATGGAAAGAAAAACAGAATAATTGGGGCACACTTACATTAATATAGTGTACTTTTATTATAAAATAAGTCTGTTGCCATGCTTTATTGGTGTATGACATTGCAATCTTCCAATTACATGTGCTTGTTTATTGCTGCTTGGAACATCTCTCATTTTTATTACACAGCAGTTGGAAATAGAAATTGTTTTATAACTGCAATGTTTACAGTGAGAAGGATAATAATATATGAACCCGGACCTTCGATAGCCCATGTTGTCTCAGTGGCTAATTTGCACCCCTGCAGAGCTAGTCACTGGTTTACAAATTGGTTTGATATGACCCATTAGACATACAACCTTGTTGACATCCTACTGATATAGATGCATAGAACTTGCTGATAGCGTCCCTTACAAATCCTTCAAATTGTTTCACAATATGGATATTCGCCTTATCAGGCTATAGTTTTCTTTCACGGAATTTTTTTTATAAAAGAACATTATTGTTGAAGAGAGACAGATCACAATATATAGATAGATGTGCTGTGGATCTTCCAGACATAAGTTAAGGATAGAGTGCAAAATGCAGAAGCCAAAGTCCACCATAGGTTAACAGACAAAACTTTAACAACATTGTGTAAACTGTGGGAATATCCTTGGCATTCACGGTCAGACGTGTGATCACTCAAATGTTATTTAAGTATTACTTCTCTTACGTTTTTATCTGTACTTAACAAATAGAAGAAACAGCAAAGATTTTTTTTTTTTTTTTTAATACATACTTGTATGATAAACATTTGACCGTTAGTGCCCCCTTTTAAGAACCCTAACATCCAAAAAAGTGGACTGTATATTCCGCTATGAAATCAATAGTCGTCTAAACACATTGGCTGAACAGTAGGGAATGTGTGGGCTATGAAAATACAGATGCAGTATTGTGGAGCTCAACATTAACGTTTTCAAAGTCTCCTTAGCTGCTTGCTTCTGTCAGACTCATGGGCGACCTCTAAATCAATACTTTTTATTCTATATAGAACCATCATTTTCCGCAGCCCTGTACAATGGATGAACAGGACATAATATATAACAAAACAATTTGTCAGGTGAGGAGGGCCCCACTTAAACAAGTTTACAATCTAAAGCAAATTAGGGTGTATTACACTAGGAGGTGTAAGTGCTGCTGCTGTTAGGGATGGACCAACCACACTATTTTAAACCTTGCAGGAGAGGGACTATGAAAGATGAGCTAAGGAATGCGGGAGCAAATGTGTGTTTGCAGGTGTCCTTTAACAAAAAAAAAACTTTTTAAGTGTCAAGGTATTTTTGACTTTTGCAGAAGTTGGATAAGTGGGGCGGAGGGCATTCCAGAGTATAGGGGCAGCCCTAGAGCCATCTTGTAAGTGTGTTTGTGAACCTGAAATCAGAGGAGAAGACAAGTGGAGATTATTGGATGATTGAGAGACCGGTTAGATTTGTATTTAGAAATGAGCAAGGAGATGTAGGGAGGGAAATTGCTATAAAGTGCTTTGAAAGTAAGAGCCAGGATTTTTAAATGAATCCTAAAGCACACAGGCTCCTAGTGAAGAGGGGAGATGTTAGTATTTGGGAGAGGAAGATATGTCTGGCAGCAGCATTCATGGTGGATTGTAGAGGGGCGAGATGGCTAAGGCAATAGTCAAAGCTGGTGATAATGACGGCACATCATGTTAGGGACAAATGTGGGCAATGTTTTCAAGATGGAGACAGTAGTTTTTTGAGATATGGGGGTGAATGAGAGCCAAGGGTAGCATCAAGTGTGAGGGTGGGGAGATAATGGCACCATTAACATTCAGGGAAACAGGGAATGAGCAATGGAAAAATGGACTATGAGGAGATACATTTTTAAGATTACGTTTTAGGAAACGTGCAGACATCCAGTTATAGACAAAGGTGAGTCAGTTTCACAAGCTAAGACAAAGGGAGAGAAATCAGGAACGGATAGGTAGATCTGGATGTCGTCAGCATACAGGTTGTATTGAAAGGTTGAGATTAGTTTGCTAACTGAGGTTGTGTAAAGTGAGAACAGAAGGGGCCCTGCACTTAAGACTTGGAGTACACCAAAAGGGTATGGGGAGAGGAAGTGTTGCTGAAGGGACTATCAGAAAGGTAGAATGTAAATTAGGAGGGAGTGTCACAGAGACTAAGATCATGGAGAGTTTTTAGGGGACAAGGGTGGTTTACAGTGTCAAAAGCAAAAAGGTCCAGTAGGATTAGCATAGAGGCCCTTGTATTTAGCAGCGAGGTAATTGGTAACTTTAGTAAGGCCGCTCTCAGTAGAATGTTGAGAGTGGAATCCAGGTTGAGGAGGGTCAAGTAAAGAGTTGGAGTCAAGAAACTTGAGTGTAAAAAAATAAAAAATAAAAAAATAAATTTCAAGAGGCTTTGGGGTGGGAGGAAGTAGACTGTATAATTGAGGGAGGATGAGAGGGAGATGTTGAAGAAATATGGTAGTGTAGGGAAAAGAGTACATGAGAGTGACAAGGGGAAATATCGGTAAGAGGAAAGGAGAGCATGAACCCCATCTTAAGTGATGAGAGAATCTGTTTAATATAGAAGAGAAAGAAGAGTTCAGTGCATGGGAGGGTGCAGAGTCCGAGAGAGGGCAAGGGGAGTAGGGAGTCTTTGCGTATATCACGTAAATCATCAGTTTTATTATTGAGCTATGTCTGAGGCAGGAAGGCTGGTGGAAGGGGTAGTTATGATAGGGTTAAGAAGGGAATTGAAAGTACTGAAGAGGCATTTATGGTTGAGACAGGGAGGAGATAAGGGAGGTGAAGTAGTAGGAAGCAAGCAATAATTTATAGCGTAGGAAGTCGGACATAGAATGAGCCTTCCGCCAACTATGTTCAGCAGTGTGGGAGAAACGTCAAAGGGGGAAAGCTTCTTAAAAATTTCCCCTTTCATTGTTGGTACACTAAAACCCTATCTCCCTGAGGACTTAAGTGGGACTTTGGGAAGGTGGGATAAGAAGACAGTAGTGTCCTATGGCTACTATAATCTTGTGTGTGGTTTAATGTTAAATGAGCTGCAGCAAAATGTAGGATATTGAACTACGGTAAATAGTATTGAGTGCTAATAAACAGTTATATAAAGGAGGCAACATGGCTTACTTGTGTAATGGCATCAAATCTGAAATGTGGGCATAAAGTTCACTGTGTCTGTTGAATAATACACCTAATCAGCAATTCTTCTTCTCTGGCTTAAAGGGACACGCCAGCTATTATTTGCACCTTTATGCATATATTAGAGCGGGCCATTTTTGTTGTGTTCCTTTTGTGATGCATTCTGCAAATACCCCCCCCCCCAACACATCTCCCTGCATGGGATATGCTTGCAGCATCTCGGCTCCGACGCGGGCTCAGTGAATGCTGCGGGTGGTGGTCTATTTTAGACGCATGTGCTGAAAGTGCTCCCCGTAATTTGAATAGGAGGGCTTTCCTGGCACTTATTAGATGCTTCACGTAGCATCATCTGATCACAGATGAAAATGGCATTACTGTACCTTCTAAGTGTTCTAAAATGCACCATTTCACAGTGTTTAGGCCTAAACAAATACACGGCAATTTAAAACAAGAGCGGCCTTGCTCAGTGACAAACGTATGGCAAGTGCGCCACCTGCAGCAAACATGAAGCTATGAACTATAAATGGCAAATCTGCACATATCAATAACCTAAGCGTGCGCACAGTCATTTCAAACAAAAATATTGATTTGGGACCATAACAGCATGCCCCCCAACTGTCCCGATTTTGGGTCTCCGTACCGCCTATCCCTTCCTCTGTCCCGCTTTGCAGGGGCAGAGGAAGGGTGAGACCAGGGCCGGACTGGCCCACCGGGATACCAGGAAATTTCCCGGTGGGCCGAGCGTCTGCAAGCGGGGTTGAAAGCCTCTTCCGGCCGCCGGCGCCCAATGAAATTAAAGGGGCTGTCATGCACGTGCCGCGCCGCACTATGGCCGTGCCTCAGCTGTTTGTCCCACCCTTTTTTGAGGAGCAGTGCTCACCCGGCAATCTCTGGGTCAAACCCGGAGAGTTCCCAGGTTTGTTGGTATGAGGTGTATGTGCTGATATGCTGTGTTTGGCCATAATGCACAGCCTCACATTTGGCAAAAACCAAACATCTCCACTTCGGTTTTGTCTGTCCAAAGGAAGTTCCAGAAGTCGTTTGGTTTGTTCAGATGCAACTTTGCAAACCACAAGCCGCGCTGCCATTTTCTTTCTCCCGGCAACCCTTCCAAACAAACCATACTAGTTCAGTCTTTTTCTAATTGTACTGTCGTGAACTTTAACATTTAACATGCTGAGTCTGAGATGTACCTTTTTTTCTTTTTTTTTTCTTTTTCAATTTCTCTGACCATTGCATGGTCTGACCTAGCGGTGAATTTGCTGAGACGTCCACTCCTGGGAAAATTGCCAACTGTATTGAATGAAACACATGGTTTCAACATTTTGGCTTTATTTTTGTCAAATCATAACACTGGTTAATATGTCATGTGGTGGTCTTCATCTGAGGTTGTATTTACCTACTTTTTAGACCTGCTAAGGAACAGATGATTATTATGTCCTGATGTGTAAAACCATAGAATTAAAAAAGGTATACTTTTTGTCACTCGACTGTACATACACTACATGACCAAATTTTTGAGTTTAGGTGATCAGCTACACCCGTTGTTAACAGGTGTATAAAATCAAACACCTAAACATGACGTACAGAAGACCTCAGTGACTTTAAACGTGGCACTGTCGTAGGATGCCCCGTTTCTACAAGTCAGCTCATGAAACTGCCATGATCCACTGTAAGTGCACAATGTACAATGCCAAGTGTTGGCTGTGGTGTAAATCACACCATCACTGGACTCTGGAGCAGTTGAAACATGTTCTGTGGAGTGATGGACCACGCTTTACTTTCTGAAAGTCTGATGGACAAGTCTGGGTTTGGTTGATGACAAGAGAACACAACCTATCAGAATTTATGGTGCCGTCTGTAAAGCTTGTTGGAGGAGGAATAATGGTCTGGGCTGTTTTTCAAGGTTGGGCTAGACCCCTTAGTTTCAGTGAAGGGTAATGGTAATACTACAGCATATCAAGACATTTTAGACAATCAAATGCATCTGTGCCCCTGTGCAAAAGCAAGGTCCATACCTACATAGAGCTCTCTCCTTAATCCCACTGGACACCCTTGTTATGAAATGTAATACAGATTGTGAGCAAGGTGAACCAGCTGATATGTGCTCCGAATAACGTTGCAGTTGTTCTTCAGGTAAGAGGTCCGAGAGTGGTGGTGGCGGTAGTGTTCCATTTTTGTGTGAAAAGGGTACACTTAGTATTGTTTTTGTATTCGGAGAATGTCTGTCTTTTTGTTTTAACTGACCTATTCTGGTTTATATTCCATGGGATTTACTGCAGTGCTTTCAACTAATTACAGTATTTGAACATTTCATGATAAGATTCATAAAAAATATGTATAATCCAATAATTGTGTTAATCTCTAGCTTTTATTTAAATGTCATTTTAGTGGCCAAGTTTACTTTCTCATAATCTCTAATATGGATAATTTGAAAATCAACTATGCTTTCATAACTTTGTTTTGATTAGGACATAATGTATTAAATATACTACTACTGCCTATACACTTAGTTAATACATTAGATTATTAAATGTTTCTCTCATGCATGTGTCTTTAGGTTTTAAAGATGGACCATGATCAGGAACAGCAGGGTCTATTTCTGTGCATTAAATCTCTATAGAGTTTCCAGGAAGGGGGGTGCATAGTCAGCCAGAACTCCCCCTTACTAAAGAGGAAACAGATGCACTGGCATTCACCTTGCTCAATCACTGTCATTGTTACAGATTATGTTGGCTTTTGCCAAGTGATTAATCCAATGTATTGTACCATATTGACCTTTTACATCCTATAATTTAGAGATTTTCTCCTGCAGATATGAGAAAATGAATAGAACTATTTTCTAGGCGATAAATTGTCACCTCTTCTTACATTTCTTACAAACTTTCCTATGCCCAACTAGGAATACTTTTTTGTTAGGAGATGTGGCTAGCGTGCATGTGCAAAAGTGTGTATATATAAGAAGTAATCTTATATATTTATTTGCATTTGGTCCATATTGGTTCCTGGGGCATTCCACTATGGCTGCCTGGATGCTGTGTGTGCAACCACTGAATTCTTTATGTTGTATGCGTGATTTGCCACACGTTATTCTGCAATATAATGGATTGTGGATGTGTGCCCAGTCCACTCAGCCGCCATATTTGTGGGGTTTTTTTATCTCTCTCTATGCTGGAGAGAGTGCTACTCAATAAAGAACACCGGACCTATCACAGACTATCCAGTACATAGCATCCAGTAGGACAATTTGTGCTTCCAAGGATTTCTCCCCTTTAAATTTAGTATCCTGGTGTGCCCCCCAGCCCCAGCACCACACACTCTACTGGCCTCTAGGATAGGTAGGAGATATGAGGTAATTGTCAAACTAACAAATGTATTTTTGGGACTAGGTATCTAAAACAATAGGCCAAGGAGTAGAGGTAGATATAGCCTATTTAGCTTTCAGTAAGGCAATTGACACAGCCCCACCTAGAAGACATTTAAATAAATTGCATTGTTTGGATGATAAAATAGTTGAATTGATAAGCCAATTAATGGTGTATATTTAGAAGAAGGTCTCGTTACTAGTGGGGTACATCAAGGATCAATACTAGGAACTATGCTTTTTAATATTTGCATTAGTGTTCCATTTTCGTTATGTTACAAATGGTAAGAAATGTTTTTTTGCAGGTGATACACATGGCTGCAATATGGTAGAATTTTGGGGTGGAACACAACAAATGGCAAATGTCTTAAGTAAATAAGAAGAAAGATTGAGAGTGTGGCATCTGCAGTTTATAAATGTAAAATAATGCACTTAGCGATGTAAACATTCCAAAGCATAATATAGCAATGGGGACACTGTCCTGGCAGTGACCATGGAAGAGGAACTAAAGAGTAATTCTTCCTGAGAATTTTAATGTAAGCAGTAAAGCATTGGGAAAATCAGGCGAAGTTCCGGGTTGTATAGGGAGAGGAATTAGTTGCAGAGAAAGGTGGTTCCCTGGTCAGGCATTAGCAAGCACATGGTGTACTGTTCTGTTCCATCTCCAGAAGGGCGTTCACATGAGGACTACAGTGAATGGTTTCCAGGATAAAAATTATAAGGAAAGATTAACAGATGCCAATATGTATAGCATATGTATTATTTTTTTTTAGAAAAAGATCACAACATATAACTAGAGGGTAAGAGGTTTAGATGTAAGGAAGCTTTACTTTACCTAGAGGGTGGTATATAAACAGAACAGCCTTCCATCAGAAGTAGCGGAGGCTTATACAGTGAGGCAATGTAACCATGCATGGGATTGGCACAAAGCTACCTTTAATAGACAAGACCAAGGGCTGGGTCTTTCCATCAGTAAAATGGAACTGATCTTATCTGCCGTCAAATTCTATGTTTCTATTTGACCGGTATTCCTGTTGACCTGAGAATTATATAACCACTATGTGTATTGCTTAAAATGGCACTCTACCCCCACCCAACACTGCATAACACAGCTGACGCCTCTGTTTCTACTTAGTATATGTCCAATAACACTGAGCTAAACAGAATGCGATAGTTCATAGTTCAGCAACTGCACTTTAACTGGACCTTTGCTTTAAACTATCCAGAATTCCCTTTCCCATGCCACATCTATCTACTGCACATTGTAATAGAGCAAACACTTCATAAAAGTCTCCTGATGAGAGGACCACCAAGCGCCGAGGAGGAGAGGCTGCATTCTGTATACAGCATATGGCAGTGGGAAACTTATTGCAATGCTCCAATCAGTCCAGCAACTGCACCGTAGCTTCACCTTTGCCTTAAACCCTGCTCAGGGTGAATGACGATGGAATTGTCATGCTTTTCTTACGTATAGCGGTTCAGTGTCTGTTTGTCGCCATTCTTTTTAGGGTTGGCCCTTCACAATGCATGAGCCCATATTCGACTCTCCTGCAACCTCCCGGCCCAGTTACAATATTACTGCAAGTGCATTGTTTTGTACAACACACACGCACACTCACTCTCTATCACTCACTCACTCACTCACTCTCTATCTATCTCTCTCTCACCAGTTTTTCAGTCAAAGTTATCTACAAGCATGGATATTTTGATGCAAAAGGTATGAGGAAGTATGGGTTTCCATTGAATGCTTGAACTGGTTAAAATGAATTGTGGAAGATGGTGTGTTTTAATAGCTAATCAGTCTCTCTATCGTTTTTCTATCAGTAATGTATATTTGTGTATTAGAGTACAACGTGTCATGCTCTTGTATGCAATCCTAAAGGAAATGTATTGATTTCGTCGCTGAAACCAACAGAACTTTTTTTCTAAAATTAGTTGTAAATGTTTAGTAACAGCGTGTAGCGGTTTTTTTTTCTTTAATACTCTTATTTTAGCCTAATTTATCCAGTAACGGGACAGATATTGTTCTCGATATGCAGGCAGCTGCTTTCCTCAAACACACCTCATTTGCCGCTTGTCATAACTTAGCCAATCTGAATAGACACAGCTTTGCTATAGACATGCTTCCAATTGGTCGTATCGTCTGGCATGGCTTACGTTGATTGGCCGCCTAGGAATCCAATGCCGAGCTCGTAACGTGGCACTGAGTTGTGTAGTGCTTAGAGGGGTTTCGTGAAGTTTTGGTACAGTCCTAACTGTGGAAAAATGCCATAACAAAATCTACTTACGTTCACTCCATTATATTTCGCTCAGAGCACCGAATTAAGATCTTTACAACCAATAACGGAGATTTTAAAATCTGTTACTGGTGTTTTTTGAAATAAACATTTAATTTAATGTTTCGTGAACGCCCGCTATCAATTTAGTATGTTCCAGTGCTGCGAGACTGCAATTAAGTAGACGAAACTATTCATCCGAGAGTAGGGGAACTTGTTTACTAATCTGACCCTGTAATTGCTGCATATTGCTTTACATACGGACATATTATGTAACCTTAATCCACTAACAACTAGGTATATGAAATGACCCAGGTATGTGAAATGGCACTCGTTGATTAAGCTCTTAATTAATGGTTATCCAATCCTAAGAAATGGTATGACCGTCCTTTCGATGTGACGTCACGTCGGTGGTCTACCTTTTTCTTCCTTCCCCGTGGTCTGTTCTCCTCGTTCATGCTGCGGCTGCTCGAGAGAAACATGAAGTTGATTTTTGCCGCCGCTCTCATCGCGGGCTCCGTTATTTTCCTGCTTTTCCCCGGCGGTTCGGAGGCAGACGAGAAGAAGAAGGGCCCGAAGGTTACAGACAAGGTATGAACGATGGCCGGGGCGGGTCTGAGTAATGGGTCTGTGTGTCTTGGACGAGCCTCGCTGGCAGGCTTTGTCACCCTGTCTGCCGCTGTCACTTGTGGCGCTGATGTGTGAATGTATGTCAGAGGGCAGCTATTTCGTGATTGCCGGGGACGGTGGGAGTCGTACAGCTTGATTCAAAGCCGTGGACCGTATTACCGGGGAGCTTTCCATCTTTATGTATTCCGCCTCCAGAGGCCGCGATCAAGCTGTGTCATTCATTGCACACAAAAGCACGATAATGATAACCCAAATTTTGGCAGCCGATGTCTGTTTTAAATGGGATCCCCTGTGAAATAAAATAAGCCCGAACAATGAATTGTGTGATTTGGCACAGTTTTTGTTACCCTGAAATGTCTTCGAGTTGTGGGAGCAAAGCTGTGAGTAAATGGTGGGGGTGGGAGGGGGATACTTTAAGCAGCCGGGTAAATGGAGTCCCCCTTTAAATGGGAATCACCATGTGCTGGTTCCGGGGCTACAGCAGTCCGCTAGAGTCTCGCATATGCTGTCTGTTAGCCTGATAGCTCCTAGTCACACTCAAATCCATACGATCACCATATGCAGTGTATGTATAAGTGTATAATATGTATATTACAGGACCTGCTGGGTAGAATAGGCTACCTCTACTGCCAGGTCATAGAAAGTCTTTATTGCTCTGTAATGACTGGTCACACTTGCATGATGAAGTCCGTTTATTGCACCAGGTGCTTCTGGCACTTGATGCGCAGAAACCACAATAAAGACCATTCTAACCGTTAAATAGTCACAGTTGGCCTGCATCTGTCGCTTGGCTCTTTCATGGTAGTGAATCCCACAACTAGACATTTCTGTTTTCTGCAAACATCATCTGTGTGTTTACTAACAAATCGGTAAGCATGCTGTATTGATTGTGCATTTTAATTATAAAGTATGACATTTTGTAATTTTTTTTTTTCCATAGGTGTATTTTGACATCAAGATCGGCGATGAGGAAGTGGGACGCATTGTGATTGGCCTTTTTGGAAAAACTGTTCCCAAGACCACTGAAAACTTTGTTACCCTAGCAACAGGAGAGGTTAGTTTTGTTAAATAAATGGTAATGCGGTTTGATTGAAATGGTAATCACAATTTGATGTAGTAAATGTATTTGGAGTACGTGTACGTAGATATTCCGATACCTCTGTGACATTAGATGGTCTATAAAGAAGCAGTGTTACATATCAAAGCATTGCTTGGCTTCCATTGAGGGCAAGTAAATTGACATGGTGTGCTTAATTTATTCTCAACTCCTAAAAATGGGACATAGCTCTTCCTTTCATAGTATATCGGTCCACAATTTCAGCAGCACTGATGGCACTTCCAACTTTTCATGAATATCCTATCTCGTTTCAGAAAGGATTTGGTTTCAAGGGAAGCAAATTCCACCGTGTAATCAAAGATTTTATGATCCAAGGGGGTGACTTCACAAGGGGAGATGGTACTGGAGGTGAGTATTTTGTGTGTTCATAGTAGTAATAGCTTTTCTACTTTTAATCCCCTTGTATAATTGGCGGAATTATAAAAGTACTGTGACTCCTAACACCAGCAAAAGTTGGCAGTATGAGTTTGTTGTACTGACTGTAACATGTAATCCATCCTGTTACTGAGCTTGCTGTGGCCGAATACAAGACTAGACGTGGACAATAGTGTTATACAGATTTTGGTATTCATTAATTTTCAAGAGATGAAAATAAGACATTCATTTGCAGAAATGAAAGTTTGACATTGTTAGAAATTGTTTGTTTGGGACATATGTAATTTTGTGGCACCTTCAGTGTAGACTGTTATAAAATGAGATAGTTATGCTAATTTAATTTGAATTGTATAAATAGTGCAATGGTCATGATCACATATTCACACACAGTATCTGTCTTTGCTTAAACCAGGCAAGAGCATCTATGGAGATAGGTTTCCTGATGAGAACTTCAAGCTCAAGCACTATGGTCCATTCTGGGTGAGCATGGCCAATGCTGGCAAAGATACCAATGGCTCTCAGTTCTTCATCACCACTGTCAAGACGCCTTGGTTGGATGGGAAGCATGTGGTGTTTGGCAAAATCCTGGAAGGAGAGGTAAAAAACACACACATACACCATGGCTTTCACTGAAATACACTTATAATAAATATATAAATTGTGTCCCATTAGCTGGTACTACAGGTGTTGCCTGACTTCACATTTCCTTTTTCTTATAGGATGTAGTACGGAAGATTGAATCTACCAAGACAGACTCTAGAGACAAGCCTCTCAAAGATGTAATCATTGCAGACTGTGGAACAATTGCAGTCGAGAAGCCGTTTGCAATTGCCAAAGAGTAAAATGACTGTAGATTATCTGCAGCCAACAAAAAGCCCCCTGGTGGCTGCTCTTTAAATCACTGGATCCGTTACAGACTTGAGGACTTGGTGAGATCGCTCCCTGCTCTGTAAAGTCATCCGACGCTAATGGCTGGAAACAGCCCCACTACTAGAGACATCTGTCTCTAATCAAGTCTGAACTGATGTAGCATGACATTTGAGTCTACAAAAGTGACCAAATAATGGGATAACCAATCAAAAAAATCAAGAACAAAGAATAGTTTTACACATTCCATACATCAAAATGTTTAATGTGCTCAAATTGGACACGAGGCTGTACTATGTAAGAACAGATTAAATAAAACCAGTTTCTATAAAACTACTTTGCAGTGTGTGCTCTTCCTTGTCCGGGTTTTTTTTTTTTGTTTGTTTTTTTTTTTGTGGGTCATTTTTATGTAGTGTTATTTATTATCATCAGCATCCGCAGTTATGTATGTAATGACTTTTTTGTTACCACTACTACTTAAGACCTGCATTTAGACCTATTTAAATGTGCACAACATACGTCCCATCATTTAAAAATGTGAAACCACTTTTTTTCTTTTTTTATCGATCTGGCGCAACCAGGGGAGGGCTAACAGCTTATGGGCTGGGGGGGGGCTAAGTTTAATTAAGTGGCCTGTTGCACCACCCAATCAGCCCACCATCCATTCCCATCTTTTCTTGATTTTCTAATGTGTATTGATGTAATATGACGGAACTGGGAGTAATCGGTACACAAAAAAAAAAAAGTCATCCACCGGATGCTTAAAGCCACAATTTAGTGCCACTAATTCTTATAAAATATGCAGATTGAAATAGAGTAAATAACACAAAAGCTTTACTTTTTCTCACTGATTTCTGGGCCTAGAAAGTTTGTCCTCTGAAGTGACTACAAATTCAGGAGGTAAAAATTAAAAAGTTCTATTTATTTCTAAGTAAAGTGCCAGGAAGCAGATATCCAAATACACACCAGGACGGGCTCTGCCACACCGATACCCAAACACACACCAGGACGGGCTCTGCCACACTGACACCCACCTCTGAATGGGCTAAACTACAACAAATGATGTATTTGCCACACTGCTTTGTTTTTGCCCGCTTGTGAATCTTTCCCAGCCATTCCCTCCCTTTAGTATTGAATTATCATGGAACAGCCCCAGCCCACCCCCTATTACAGGGGTTCTCAAACTGCGGCCCTCCCGCTGCTGCAGGACTACATCTCCCATAATGCTCCTTCAGCTAAGGGGCTGGCTGAGGAGTATGGGAGATGTAGTCCTGCAGCAGCTGGAGGGATGCAGTTTGAGAACCCCTGCCCTATTATGTACTCATGCCCCCTGCCAGCCCCCCTTTTAGTACTGATTTATGTGGTGCCCCCCATTGTGTATTTATACTACCAGCCAGCCCCTTTAGTATAGATGTAAGTGAAGCGAGCCCCCCCTTGTGTATTAATGTGTATGCATGCCCCCAGCCAGCTTTAGTCTTGATTTATTTAATGCTAATGCCCAGCCTTCTCCCAATTGTGTATTGTTG
The DNA here is from genome assembly GCF_027358695.1 of Spea bombifrons. Classification (NCBI taxonomy): domain Eukaryota; kingdom Metazoa; phylum Chordata; class Amphibia; order Anura; family Pelobatidae; genus Spea; species Spea bombifrons. The sequence continues at coordinate 75,448,929 of NC_071090.1, forward strand.
CCCCATCACCTTGACTACTCATGCCCCCAGCCAGCCTCTATTTTTTTTTAGTACCATAATCATTACCTTTTTTCTGACTTTCCCACCTGCTCGGTGCTCTCCTTCATGGGACTGACTGCCACACGAGGAACTCTATTGACTCTGTGACCCCCACCTTCAAGGGGGTGGGACGAAGAGCCTCACTGAAGCATAAGGGGCACGGCCCACGCAAGCCGGCTGCTTAAAAAATTTCGGATGGCAATTGTGGGAGCGCGTGCGGCCGCAATTTCTGTGCTACACCGGCCTGCCCACATGACAGGTAGGGACAGAGTCCCAAAATCAGGACTGTCTCGCCTAATTCGGGACAGTTGGGGGGCCTGGCACAATGATGCCACAACTGTGCACACGTTAAGACAGGGGTGTCCACTTGGTTTGCCTGTTTTTCAGTTGCGCAAAGAGAGCCATAAGTTTAATAGAATTGAAATGCAGCGACAGAAGAAAACATTTCATGCATGTGAATTTGCAGCTGTGTCCTCGTAGCTTTGGCTAGCTATTATTAATTAAAACCATGGTCACTGCCCCAAATGGCACCAAAAATACAGATTTCCTGAACATGTAAAGGCAAAAGATTTATTCCAAAACATTGGATTCGTTGATCCAGTTTTTCTTTTACTGAGGAAATAATAGAAGCCCCGCGTGCACTTGTAATATGCTTATATGGACGATTGTTTGCAAAACGGCTGGAGGATTAGGTGACCGATCTCGATTGGTTTTTATTCTTGCTTTGAATAAAATATAAAATAAGCTTGCTGTGAGGTATCTTCTCTCTAGACTTCTAAGTACCCTATTAATTTTGAACACAAGATGACTATCAGGGATCCAGGAAGAAAAACATCTTGTCAGCATGTCAGTTCTGAAAATGACTATTTTCAATAGTTTGTGTATTTCCTGGATAGGAACCCTTCTTAAGAACATGTTGCTTGTGATATGGACCAAATATATTAAACATCAACCCTGGTGAAAGTCCTCCATCTTCATCATCGCTCTTAAGTTACGGAAACCTGGGTCCTGGCAGGGAGCTTGTGCTTGGATCTAGGTGGACTTTTGTGATCCTCCTGGTAAATCCCTCTCAGCACTCCTTCTAAGACCATGTCTCCCAGTATCTCTGATGTGGAAAGCAAATATATAAAAGTGAAATTAGATGTGAACATGGTGAAAGAGGCACATTCTTCTGAAATGTGCCTCAGATTTCATTTTAAGGGACATGTGACATTCATACTTTCATAAAGACCTTCGTTATTTGCATTCAGGTTTACCGAGGACTACCTAGATGGATTGAATGGTGAAAATTCTTACCCGTTTCAGGTGGAAGAACGTAGTGATCTTTAAAAAATCCTACCACAGCTTTGTGTGTCAACTGGGAGCTACAAAAAAAAACACAATGAAAACCATTTTCAGCTGCTTGTGTCGAACACTGAAAGCTAATAGCACAGTAATAAGTAGACTTGTGCATTCGTCTTCGGGCGAACATGGAAACGAACACGAAGAGTGCGTTTTCGTGTTCGTTCCGAAGACACGCCGAAGAGAAGACGGCGGCGGTAAAACGTAGGCGAAGACGAAGACACACACCACGAAGATCTTCGTGATTGTCTTCGTCTTCGTCTACCATTCCCCCCCTTCATCTTACCTTGTCTTGGCGGCATCGCGGCTTCGCGGCTTCGCGGCATCGCGGCAGTTCCCGGAAGTGGAAATCCGCAGGTTCGCCGTCACGGGTTACAGGGCAGTGCGAATGAGCCTATTGGTCGCCTACAGGGACCTCCTCTGGCATCAACCAATTGGTTGATGCCAGAGAAAGACCCTGCAGGTGACCAATAGGCTCACTCGCACGGTCTTTCTAGCCCCTGACAGCGAACCTATGGATTTCCGCTCCCGTTAACCCCTTCGATGCTGCGTTATCTAACACAGCATCGAAGGGGTTAACGGGAGCGGAAATCCATAGGTTAAAGGGCCGTGCAAGCGACCAATAGGCTCACTTGCACGGCCCTTTAACCCTTTAAAATAAAGTTAACCCCTAACTAATTGAACAGGGAGGGAGACCAGTGGCATCGGCAGTGCCGATGTCACTAGTCTCCCTCCCTGTTCAATTAGTTAAATGTCCGTACGAGCGACTTTATTGGTCGCTCGTACGGACATTTAACCCCGCACGGACTAACTAATTGAACAGGGAGGGAGACCAGTGACATCGGTCTCCCTCCCTGTTCAATTAGTTAAAGACCAGTGGCATCGGCAGGGTAAGTTGCAGCTGCAACTCACCCTGCCGATGCCACTGGTCTCCCTCTCTGTACAGAGTTAAATGTCCGTACGAGCGACTTTATTGGTCGCTCGTACGGACATTTAACCCCGCACGGACTAACTAATTGAACAGGGAGGGAGACCAGTGACATCGGTCTCCCTCCCTGTTCAATTAGTTAAAGACCAGTGGCATCGGCAGGGTAAGTTGCAGCTGCAACTTACCCTGCCGATGCCACTGGTCTCCCTCTCTGTACAGAGTTAAATGTCCGTACGAGCGACTTTATTGGTCGCTCGTACGGACATTTAACCCCGCACGGACTAACTAATTGAACAGGGAGGGAGACCAGTGACATCGGTCTCCCTCCCTGTTCAATTAGTTAAAGACCAGTGGCATCGGCAGGGTAAGTTGCAGCTGCAACTCACCCTGCCGATGCCACTGGTCTCCCTCTCTGTACAGAGTTAAATGTCCGTACGAGCGACTTTATTGGTCGCTCGTACGGACATTTAACCCCGCACGGACTAACTAATTGAACAGGGAGGGAGACCAGTGACATCGGTCTCCCTCCCTGTTCAATTAGTTAAAGACCAGTGGCATCGGCAGGGTAAGTTGCAGCTGCAACTTACCCTGCCGATGCCACTGGTCTCCCTCCCTGTACAGAGTTAAATGTCCGTACGAGCGACTTTATTGGTCGCTCGTACGGACATTTAACCCCGCACGGACTAACTAATTGAACAGGGAGGGAGACCAGTGGCATCGGTCTCCCTCCCTGTTCAATTAGTTAAAGACCAGTGGCATCGGCAGGGCAAGTTGCAGCATTGGGGTTTTAAAACCTCAATGCTGCAACTTACCACGCCGATGCCACTGGTCTCCCTCCCTGTTCAGATAGTTAAATGTCCGTACGGGGGACTTTATTGGTCGCTCGTACGGACATTTAATTAATTGAACAGGGAGGGAGCCCAGTGGGATGTGCCGGGTAAATTGTAGCATTGGGGTTTTAAAAGTCTGCACGAGCGACCAACAGAGTCGCTCGTGCAGACTTTTAAAATCCCAATGCTGCAACTTACCCAGCAGATCCCGCTGGTCTCCCTGTTCTATCAGTTAATAAATGATAGAACAGGGAGACCAGCGGGATCTGCCGAACAATTACGGCACCAGGAGTATAACAGTCTGTACGAGCGACCCTATTGGTCGCCAGCAGGGGGCTCGTCTGCCATCAACCAATGGCAGACGAGCCCCCTGCTGACGACCAATAGAGTTGCTCATACGGACATTTAAACTCCTGGCGCCAGAGCGGCTTTAACTCCGTTTTAACCCCTTAACCGGGGAAAACGAAGAAAACCCGAGCACGAAGAATGTCCGCGAATATTCGCCCGAAGAGAAGACAGGACCAGGCGAATATTCGCGGAATACGAAGTTTTTTTTTTTGCCGAAGACGAGCACGAAGACGAACACGAAGAGCCCCCTGGTGCCCAAGTCTAGTAATAAGGATCGCCGTCTTGCACTTCCTAATAATTGAAACAGAGGTGCACACACTGTGTATATGATAAACGTCCCTTGTGCCTCACAACCGGAAGCAAAGTATACAAAACAGAAACGTGAAGATCTCCGCTAAAAACGATCAAACTGTGTAAGAGAGAAAGCAGGCGCTCTAAACTCATCTTGGCTTGTGCAGCATAAAGCAGAACTGATCCTGCTAGACAAGCTGAGATAAGTTTGGAGTGCCGCCTTTCTATCTATCGTATTTTTACTGTTGGACATTATTTGATCATTTTTAGCGGACATCTTCACGTTTCTATTTTGTATACTTTCTAACAGTATGACGTTTACATTATAGAACAGAGGCGTCCAACATGCGGTCCGCGGGCCAAATGCGGCCCGCGGGACCTCGAGGTGCGGCCCGCGTGAGATCGGCAGCCAGGATCGCAAGAGCCCTGCTACTTACTTGTGGGAGGGTCTATTCTCTGCTCCAGTCCTGCCTCCTCTGTGGAGAGAACGAGGGAGGCCACGCCCCCTGCTGAAGTCAGTGATCGGCATTGAGAGAGCTGTAGTGGTAAGGGGATGGGGGAGTGTGTTTGAATGAGTATGCCTGATTGAGGGAATGAATCTGTGAATGAATGGATTTGTGTGTGTGATAGCATGGATGTGTAAGTGCTGGAACCTAGGCATGATGGGACTGTGATTGCTGTTAACAATCCCACTCCTATCATGCCAAGTCAGCCAGTACATGCTGAAACCTGGCTAGCTGCCCCCTTGTGTATTGATGCTGCCAGCAGTATGGGGTCTGCACATCACTTACAGCCACCCTGTACCAGCATGTACTGGCTGACTTGGGATGATAGGAGTGTGATTGCTAACAGCTAACAGCAATCTGCTAACAGCAATCACAGTCCCATCATGCCTAGGTTCCAGCATTTACTGGTTGCCTGGGTATAAAAAGAGCGTGTTTGCTGTTAGCAATCCCACTCCTATCATGCCAAGTCAGCCAGTACATGCTGAAACCTGGCTAGCTGCCCCCTTGTGTATTGATGCTGCCAGCAGTATGGGGTCTGCACTTACAGCCACCCTGTACCAGCATGTACTGGCTGACTTGGGATGATAGGAGTGTGATTGCTAACAGCTAACAGCAATCACAGTCCCATCATGCCTAGGTTCCAGCATTTACTGGTTGCCTGGGTATAAAAAGAGTGTGTTTGCTGTTAGCAATCACACTACTATCATGCCTAGTCAGCCATACATGCTGAAACCTGGCTAGCTGCCCCCTTGTGTATTGATGCTGCCAGCAGTATGGGGTCTGCCCTTACAGCCACCCTGTACCAGCATGTATTGGCTGACTTGGGATGATAGGAGTGTGATTGCTAACAGCAATCTGCTTACAGCAATCACAGTCCCATCATGCCTAGGTTCCAGCATTTACTGGTTGCCTGGGTATAAAAAGAGTGTGTTTGCTGTTAGCAATCACACTCCTATCATGTCAAGTCATATTGTTGATTTTTTTTGTCCAATTGTGGTGTGTTACTTTTAATAAAAGGGTGGTTACACACTAAAATTGGACAAAAAATACCGGTACAATGCCCAGCCAACCAGTACATGCTGGAATCTGGGTATGCCTGAGATTGCTGTTAATCATAATATATAATTTTTTGTACAATTTTGGTGTGTAACTTACTTTTATTAAAAGTGTGTGGGGGGTCATTTTCAGTTTCGGCTAAGTGAACCCTGAATTTTCAGTTTTGGTCCAGAATTTTAATTTTAGTGCATCGCTAAAATAAATAGAACTATTTTATTTTTACTTATACAGAATCCTGCATTTGTAGTCACAAAACTTTCTAGGCCCAGAAATCAGTGAGAGGAAAAGTAAAGGTTTTGTGTCATTTAATTTATTTTAACCTGCATATTTTATTAAAGGCCATATTTTCTCACAGTGAAAAATGAGTGCGGCCCGCGCACGTATACAATTCTGATGAAGTGGCCCACTGCAGAAAAAACTTGGACGCCCCTGTTATAGAATGTATGTGTGTGAACAGTGGGGTGCAATAACACATGAAACCACTAGGGGGAGGTGTAATCTTACATATATATACATGCATACATACCGGGAACAATTTACCATACATGCATTGATATGAAGAACAATTTATCACCACCAAAAAAACATATAGAATATGTATGTTATTGGTGGTGATAAATTACGAGTAGCGCTTCATTTTGATTTTGAAATGACAATGCGCTGCTCACATTAATGCATTTTTAAGTTCAGTACCATGTGCTAAATTTGGTCTATGTAAGAAGCCACATAACTCACTGTCAATATGCGGTGGAACTCATTCACATTAAGAAGTATTGTTTTTGTTGCAATTTACAGTAAATACACAGCCTTCATAAATCTTTTCAAACAGATTATTTTCCTATAAACTGCCCAGTCCAATGTTAAGGTTTGGTTACTTCATCTAAACTGCTCACTGCTGAACCAAACAAGTCCTTGTTGAAGTCGACAGAATATCTGTTACCAAAATTACCCTTGACATAGTTTGGCCAGTGGTCAGTTCCACAGAATTTGCCCCTTCCCCCATCCCCCAGCTGTTTGCAGTGCTGGAGATGTGTCCAGTCAGCTGCAACACTGGCTTGACGAACACTGCGCATGCATGACACATGTTCCTATTGATTTCAATGGGAGCACTTTTCTGCAGCCGGCTCATGGAGGAGGAGGGAAGCTGCTGCAGCTTCTAGGTCAGTTATTTCTTTCTTTTCCTCCAGTTTTGAAGAATACACACAGAGTACTTTAATTTGCATTCTGCTGCATGGGGGGAGGGGTGTCAGTGGCATTAGCCTGTCCCCTTAAAAGTCCTTATTTTAGTTATTAAGCTCCAGGCATATAAACTCTGAAAAGGTAAAGGCATAGTTACTAATAGGCAACCTTAAAGCAGCTACCTTTATATTATACAAGGGAAAAAACTTAATATATAACTTAATAGCCACACAGTCTGGCCAGACCAAGGACAAAGACATAATAACTGCTAATTTAGCAAAGCTAAATTGAACTGAAGCGATAGCTGAACACATCACACGACCTGGTGAAGCCCTCATACCTGTGTTCATCCTGTAGGATGTCTGTTAGCGACCTGGGGAAATAAAAAAACATATATAGCCTGTTTTGTAAAATATGTGTCCTAACTTCAAACTACTGGAGCGTATAACATGTCTCTATACATAAATGTCCAGCGATGACCTCTGAGATAACCCCAAGTCCTGCAGCACGAGCTACAGTTGTAAGATAAAATCATTATTTGTCCTCTGCCCATATCGCCCATCCATCCATACATCTCTACTACAAAAGAACACATTCAAACTCTCTGCCTCACAAGCACTGCATTCAGTTCCACGATACCGTGTGCTGGAATACTCAACCATTTGAAAGGCCTTCACAGTCTTTTAGTCTATATACCACCTCTAACCGGATGGATGGTTTACAAATACTTACTCTAAGCTGCAGTTCTTTTTGCTTTGATGGAAATGTTTGAGTTTCAAAAAATCCAGCAGCTCCTTGGGAACATCTTGATTGTGCCATAATACTCCCTGTTAATAATGATGAATGAGTTGTTTCATATGTCAACAACATTGTATATCTGTATTTTCTGGAGATGCATTACCGAAGAGTTGCAGTTAAGTGCAACTACCCTTGTGTCTTGTAAGTGCAAACTGGTGCATCTGGCGGTGGGGATTCTTATGGGTATCGCACCTGTTGGCATGTATTGCTGCATACAGGGGTGCTGAGTATACTGTCGGTCATGTACCAAGCATTAACACCTCGAGCATTTGGGAGGCAGATATAAACAGAAATTTAGGCAGAAACTGGTGGCAAAATGCGTGTATTTTTTAACAGTGTTTGTCTTTCTGTCTTAATGGTCAGCAGCAGGAGGTGCACATTGTTATAAACAAGCAGATATCTATCTCATCCACACAAAAGAAAGAAATGGAGCTGCGAGCCTTCAAATCAGCTACTTCTGGACCGTTTTGATATATATCAAATTAATTAGGGATATAAATAGAATAATATTAATATTTTAGAGCTTCTTGATCCAAGGAGAAATCCGATTGCTTCTTGGAGTCAAGAAGGAATTTTTTCCCCTGATGGCAGAATTCGAAGTAGCTTAATTAGGGTTTTTTTGCCTTCTTTTGGATCAAGAATAGAAAGGTTAGGTAGAAGGGTTGACCTTGATGGACTTAGGTCTTTTTTCAACCTTATGAACTATGTAACTATGTAAATTGGACATGCCAGCCATCATATGCACTTTAATGTATATGATGGCTGAGTGATCCCTTTAAATTTTCATGGTATCTCCCTTGCAAATGTATTCTGCAGAATTCCTCTATATAAATGTACAATCCCCTCCAACCCTGCAACTATTTGGCTACCAGGAAATGTGTTTGGCTAAACACATCTCCTGCCATGTGATACACTTACAGCCAGTCACCTTGAACCCTGGCTCCAAGCATGCGCGGAAATGCTTCCCTGCTACTGATTGTCCACAGAGGAGGCATTGTGCTGCAGCTGCTCCTAAAACTGAGTCATTTATTTTTTCAGCTTCAATGTGTTTTACCTTAAAATGTATTCCTTGCTGAGGATACTGCCTGTCTATTTAAGTTATTCCATAGCTTAGATGTGAAAGATTATTTTGCCTCACATGCATACCAATCTGCAAACATGCGTTAATATATATGTATCTGTTATTTTGTTTTATCCCTTTCAAGGGGCATTGCAGTTTTTTTAATGGGTCTGGATAATTAAATGAGGTGTAAATGTCAGAGCTTAATCATAGACAATTTGACTATTAAATGTAAAACATGTTATGTATTATTATTATTTTATCTCTGTGGCATCTTGTCATCAATAAAGCTGCCTACATTATACTTTTTTCAGGGTCTCCGATAAAGTGAGAGGTGGCATTATCCGTATACAATGCTATAGTGGTGAGTATTGCTGTACAATTTAATAGTGGGGTACCAGTGCAAAACTAAGTGTTTGCCCCATCCTCTCATTTTTTAGACCAGGGTTTGCGGAGCCTTCCATCTGTCACCTTGACGACTGAAGGTGGTATGCGCCATCATCATGCATAGTCCATGTTCTTCAATTACAAGTCACCAAATCCACCCACCTGTATGTATGCTTCCAAACCCTGCCGGCGTTGCTCTTGGACTTTGGACATCCAGTTTGGGACTCGTTTGGGTGGGAAGTCTGGAACCTTGCATGTCTTCTTCAGCTGTTCAGACATAAAAATATAACAGGTTGTAGACATGCCTGGAAACCTGTATTTACAAAAGACACCCCAGCCATCAAACGCATATTGGTAACTGAGATATCCCATTAAAAGTCCATGGTGTCTCCCCTCTAAATGCATAGAGGATGTTGAGGAACCTCCCACATGCATTTGGTCCATTATCCCACCCCTTGCTAGTTGCCATGCCAGAGAGTTCAGCTAAACACATCGCCCGACACATAATATAATTGTTGCCAGTCTTCTCCGGAGCTGACTTGGCAAATGGAATGGTGATGGGGGTTAACAAGACCCCCCCTTGTGCAGGGGCAGAAAGCACCCCAATCAGTGACAAGAATTGTTAGACCACAGAGGTGGCATTCTGCTGCGGTTCAGATCTGCAGCTTTTCTTTAAGGTTATTTTTTTAAAGAATCCATATCAAAAGTGCTCACAAAGTATTTAACATGCACTCTTCTTTGGAGAGACTGCGAGGGACATTGAACTGTCCCTTTAAGCTGACCCTTCATCAGTAGCCAATGTAGTAGCTCACTAAATATGATGACCAATAATGCTGATACATGGAATCCCTAACTTCTCAGTATTCAAAGTCCACTGTACTAAAGTAGGTGGACATTAGGTATATCATATTAGTTAGCACCAACCTCCGAAATAAGTAGAGACTGTAACGCTTAGGTTAGGGAAGAGACTGCAGGAAAGCGAGCCATGACCTGAAGGCCTCCAATGATGGGATGGGTGGCATGACCAGGTTAGATTTGGGGCGAACATAGGGTGAGCCAATGGAATCAACTAATTTGTGACCCCCCCCACCTGCTGGTGTAGTGCTGTGGCTTGTGGAAAAATCTGGCACCATGATTGTGTCCCTTGAGTGGAGCTAAATTGGATTTTATGTTATTGGTAACCCAAGAATTAATGTTTGGAACTACCTGTCCGGTTGGTCACCAAGGGGGTGTGGCCAGCATGTGGGGTTACAGGGCAAGATGCCCAAAGTTAAACAAAAATACAGGTTTTCTGTTAATAAAGCACTGTGGCCTACATATTCCATAATAAATCACAGTCTATTGTCTTTATTTCCGGAAGGCGTTAAAAAAGAAGACAGGGAGCTGGAGCACAGAAGGAATGGATGTAAATCCGCCCGATATGCTTTATAACAGGGAAACGAGAGCAGGGTCGAGTGGAAGTGATTTCTAGCGTTAAAACCAAAGCAGGGAAATGAAAGGACTTTGAAGCTTCCTGTAAATTTAACCCAGTGTGGGAAGGGGTATCCTTAATACACAGCAAAGTTCTTGTTTTTTCCACATATAGGCCAGGAACAAAGAATTTGTTTCTGTTACGTTGTCTGTAGAAACAAGACAAGTTTCTTACAAATAACCGGCGTTTGTATTAAAGTATCACATCTTCGATGGTCTAGTTCTGCAATTTGACATCTGATAGCACTTTCAGTTCTGTGAACTAAACGCATACCATTAATATGACGGATGTCCTCTTCCTAGGCTAACGAAATGATGCAACGTTAAACGTGGACTGAAGTAGAAGAATGAGATCTTTGCGTTAAGCATTATTTTCCAGACTCTATTCAACAACAGTTACAGCGGGTGTCATAACTGTGACTTTAATCTCATTCAATACACAGATAAACAGTTTGTGTCTGCATATTAGGACAGATCTTAATATCCAAAAGAAGTTATAGGGTTACAAGCTTTCTAATATGGGTGGTGCAGTGCTTTCACACTGTGTGCATGGGTGTGAGGCGTTGTAGGAGCTGCTATCACGGATGGTCCAGCAGTGGAACGGGGAGATCTGTGGTTATCTTGTCACTGCTTCCTCACTGGGGGCCGAGGACACCAAGGAACAAATCAGACAACATGGGAAAACACATACAAAGAAATACATGTGGACAGACACACATATAGGACTTATATTCGTCTATCTGTTTGCTTCTATATAGCACACAGATATACTTGACACTGTACTCAAGAAAATGGAGGAATAATAAGAAGTGCAAATCATTGTATATCGCTATTATGTGTAGACACCGCACAAACGTATAAATTAAATTGTGATAAAACTTTTTTTTCTAAACATTTCTTATATACTCATTTGTATAAAATGCTATTTATGTATCTGATGTGTTGGGAGGATTGATGTTATACAGTTTTATACAGTTATACAGTGTGTATATATATATATATATATATATATATATATATATATATATTAAAAGGGGGGGCAGTAGGTATGTATACATTTGGGTAGGAGGTCACTTCTACAACCATAGCTTGAAACTTAAGGTGGCAGAACATAACAGTCTAAAGGTTGGCATTGTCATCCATTGTTGTGTCGTTTTGTATTGATTGTATTGAGGATCAACGGCAGACCAATGGCTGCCCAACACACCAGTCCCATTTCATGTAAGAAACGTGCGTCTCAGAGCCTTTTGTGTGGTCACAGTCCAGCCTGAAGCACTCTGCAGATAACCGGCAGCAGGAGTGGCACATCTGAACCAAAGCCAGGGAGCGGTTTAATGTTCTAGGGAAGGGATTTTTATTTCTATATGATGTCAGGATTCCAGGTACTGACTGTAACCAGACAAAGCAGCACAAGGAATACGATCAGGAAACACTTTTAAAGATCAACATAAAGCTGCAAAACAGAGCTATCTGTATCTTACACGCTCTGCATTATACATTTAGGGAAAATGAAAGAATGTCTGTAAATGAGTGCAATGACTGTACTTTAACAACAAATCAGAGGTCGCTATGCTCTGAAAATGATTAAGGAACCAATACTGGGTCATGCCAGCGCTCTCGCTCTACCGTCACAATACTGAGCACTGTACAATAGCATTGCTGTAAGAAATATTCCTGGGGTAAATAAATACGAATAACGATCCAATCTCTCTCGTCTGGAACGTGTTTTAGGCACTACTATATTATGTTTAACTTGTTTAACCAGGGCAAAAATTCACACCCTCCACTGTAAGCACAAAATGGGTCACGAGTATATATATATATGCATCATGGGAAAACTGTTGAAGAACACTGACCTAGAGAACACGGATACTTGTACTTCAACATAATGCCTCCAACCACATATAGCCATAATCGGCTTGCTGAGTAATCAGAAAATTCTGATGACTGCCTTTATCGCCTGTCGCTTTGTAGTCGGTGAATAGACAAATAACACACACTGGGTGTGAATCAGTGTCTGTAAAGCGCTTCTCAGTCATGTGACAATCCCTGACAGGGACAGGAGGATTGCAAAAACAGCCTAGCTTTACAGCAATAATACCCTTTTTTTTTTTTTTCCAAAACTGTTTATTCAAGCACAGCGTATACATTAGTAAAACATTTGAGTTCAACATGGAGTAAATGTATCGACAGTCCAGAATGGAAAGATCTGATAACAGTAAAGTTAAAATCACGTCTACTTGGTGTCGCATTGGAGTTACAGAGTATGCGGGGTCAACCCAGCCACAGCATCATATCATGATATACAAAGAATGTGCAGTGAATTCAAACTGCAGCGTAACTCAATGTAGAGATAAGACTATACACTTGTGCTTTTTTTTTTGTTTTTGAGAAAATAACAAAAATTAACAAAGACAAGAAACGAAATGAAAAATAACAGTAAACGAATGAGACCGAGACCAGGAGAAGTATATGCAAGTACCACGCTTCGTCCGACCAAGGGGCCAAGCAACAAAAGCCATTGTATCGCATGTAGATTATGATTCACAACATAGCGATGGAAGACAAGACATATACACCATTAGTTAGGTAGAGGTTAATGCCCGCGAACAAAACCATACAGTATGCTGAAAGACCATAGTAACTTGACGTTGCAGTTTTGATGGCAGGGTGAGTATGTACGGTTCCCACATCTCATAAAATTTCTCACCATGTCCCTCCTTATCGCGTAGGACCATAGTCCATTCCAGAAACATGGCCTTAGTGACCTTATTCTTCCAATAAGATAAAGAAGGAGCTAACGGCTTTAGCCAGTGATCCAAAATAGATTTAACTGCTATCAGTATTAAGTAATCTAGCAAGGCTATCCTGTACCTCCCCCTGATCTCTAATGAATCATAGATGCCCAGCAGAATATCAAAAGACATAGTAATGGGATCACCACCCAGTATGGTGCCTATGACACGGCCCATAGACCTCCAAAAGGCGAGAAGGTTGGGACAGGTAAGTAAGCAGTGATCCATATCAGCCGATATCATGGCACACTTACAACAGTGGCATGGTGTATGGGGGGTAAATGTGGATAGATGTCTTGGAGATATGTAAGCTCTATGCAGCAACTTGAGTGTGGTGTCATGGAACCAAGAGGCTTGTAGGTTCTTCAGTCTACGAGTATAAGCTTGTAATAGATCACGTGTAGTGAGAGAGCTAGTATGGAGGATAGTAGACCATCTGGTGATGCCAGATGTGGAATCGGAATAATTCAGGGGATGGAAAATCGCCCTGTATAGAGTGGATATGGAGACTTTGCCTGAGTATGAGGGATTAAGAAGCAAATCCAATATATGGTTCCTTTGGGTGGGATGTATACGGCGTACGGTTTGTTGTAGATAATGTTTAGCTTGCATATACGGCCATATATGGGAAGGAGGTAAGGAGTACTTTTCCTTGAGGAAAGGAAATGTATGACAATCCCCGGAAGATGGGTTGAAAATATCTGCTAATAAGTTTATACCCTTGGCCCTCCAACTCTGAAATCTGGTGTCTGGACTTAGCCCTTGAAATTTACAGTTGCCAGTGAGAGGCAAAAAGAGCGAGTAGGCAGAGTTGCCATAGAGCGACCTACGGGCACTACGCCAGGCTTGTATAGTAGCCATTATAAGGGGATTAGAGCGACAGGAGACTGGGATGTCTCTTGTAGGAGCGTGTAAGAGATAATTTAAGCTCCACTCTAAGCAAAAGTTTTGGTCGCGTCTCCAATCAGTGTAGTGGTCAGTGTGAGAGATCCAGTCCTTCGCAAACCGGAGAAGACAAGCAATGTTGTATAATTTGATATTGGGAAGGTTTAGTCCACCATTGGACTTTTGTTGTGTCAGTTTCTGAAAGCTAATTCTGGGCCTCTTTCCTCTCCATATAAAGCGAGAGAATGCGTTGTGTATTTTCCTGATATCGCGTGGGGATATTATTAGTGGTAGCATGCTGAGGCAATAGAGGAATCTGGGAAAAATGACCATCTTGATGAGATTTACCCTTCCAACGAGATTAAGTGGAAGAGTGGTCCAAGCTTTTAAATCCGACAAAGATTTAGTAATGATGGGGAGCAGATTTAAGTCAAATAAACTGGATAAGTCTGTAGAAAAAACAATTCCCAAGTATTTAATGGAAGTTCGGGCCCAACGGAAAGGCCAGGATTGCAGATCGTCGGGAGGTCTAGGTCCCGACAACCACAAGGCCTCCGATTTATCTAAATTTATCTTGAGCCCAGAAATTAGTTCAAATTGCGTCAGGTAAGACAGCAGGATAGGGATAGTAGTATAAGGATTCCCGACGAAAAGCAACATATCATCCGCAAATGCGGTCACCCTCATCTCTCGATCTCCCACCTGAATGCCTTGATAAGATGGTGACTGCAATAAAAGGCGGAGAAAAGGGTCTAGAGCCAGGTTAAAGAGGAGCGGAGATAGGGGGCAGCCCTGCCTGGTGCCTTTACCTAGAGTGAAAAGAGGGGAGTTCAAATTATTAGTTGTAATAAAAGCTTTGGGGGTGGAGTAAATGGCCTTGATGTATGCAATGAAGGGTGAACCAAAGTTTTGAAGTTGAAGGAGGGAAAAAAGATATTGCCAATTTATATTGTCGAATGCTTTTTCAGCATCCAAATTTAGTAGTAGGTGAGGGACATGTGGAGTCGATTGTGCTTTAAGAATGGCAGCTATTATGTGTCTGGCGCTTGTGACTGAGTGTCTGTTCTTTATAAATCCCTTCTGAACCGGAGAGATAATAGCGGGGAGGAAAGATGCGAGTCTGTCTGCCAGTATTTTATTCAAAACCTTGAAGTCTGAGTTTAGCAATGAGATTGGCCTATAGGAAGCCGGAGAGTAGGGGTCCCTCCCCTCCTTGTGTAAGACAATTATACGAGCGATATTGGAGTGAGGGGAAACCTCAGATGTAGTAAAAGAAGTGTTGAAAGCTAAGGTGAGTGAAGGGGTTATTTGTTCTTTCAGGATTTTATAAAATTCTGCTGGGAGACCGTCGGGACCAGGAGCCTTGCCTAGCTTGAGACCTCCTACAGCCCTATCAACTTCTGCTTGTTCTATGTCCCTATTTAGGTGGTCTTGTTGGGATTGTGCAAGAGAGGGTAGGTCTATTTGTTGCAAAAAGGAGTCTATTGAGTTTGCAGAAACAGTCTTGGAGGTGTATAGTGACTGGTAATAATCTGCAAAGGTGCAATTAATATCCCAAGAGGAAGTACTTAAGGAGCCATCCCCGAGTCTAATGGCCGGTATGGTAGATCGTGTTGTGGCCGATTTCACTAATTTTGATAGGAGAGTTCCCGACTTATTCGCATGATGGAATAAATCTGCTTCTCTATATCTAATATTTAAAAGCGAAGCATTGTGTAATAAAGTGTCATAGGCTAATTTCGCTTGTGTATAGGCAGTCGTAGAAAGAGGAGAAGGGTCTACAATGAGTCTCCTCTTCGCCTTTGATAAATTAGCACTTAATTTATTGAGATTGGTTACGGTTTCTCGTTTTTTGTTTGTAACATAGGAAATTATATGGCCCCTGAGGGTAGCTTTAGCTGCATCCCAGAAAAGAATCGGAGTGTGTTTATGTTCAGCATTGTTGTCCTCATATTCTGCCCAAGCCAGTTTTAGGCTGGAGCAGAAGTCCTGGGATTTGTATAGTAAAGGGTTCATCCTCCAATTGAAGGAGGAGGGTATGGGGGGGCGGAATGTGAAAGATAACGTAATTGGAGCGTGGTCCGAAATAAGAATATCCAGTATCTGGGCCTTGTGGATGAATTGGGAGAGGGATGCTGCACATAGAATATAATCTATCCTTGTGAAAGAATTGTGTGGGTGTGAGTAGAAAGTAAAGTCTCTTTCAATGGGGTTCAGAATACGCCAGGAATCAATAAGCTGAAGTTGTTTACAAAGGCGAGAAATTGGATTATTTCGAGTTCCCGTTCTAGGATAGGTTCTTTTACTATGATCTAACTGAGGATCAGCCCATGTGTTAAAATCTCCCCCAAGTATCAAGTTGTCACTATGTAGAGGGAGAAGGGTGGCGTTGAGAGAGTTAAAAAAAGTGGCTTGCGAGTGATTGGGCGCATAAACATTACAAATTATCAACTGTTTGCCATGAACAGTGCAAAAAACCATCACATATCGACCACCCGGGTCCGCTATGATTTTTGATATGGATAAATCTAAACAGCGATGAAAAAGAATAGACACACCCCTACCCCCATCTGCTCTTGATGCACCCACTACCTTACCCACCCACCCTCGTCTAAGTTTATCATGTTCGCTTGATTCTGAACAAGTTTCTTGCAGTAAGGCGATATGAGCCCCTAGCGTACTCAAATGTTTAAGGACCTTAGTTCTCTTTACTGGGTTGGATATGCCCTGTACATTCCAAGAAACAATTTTTAAATCTTGGGAAATTACGTTAGACCGTGAAGATGGGTGCATTGTACTATGGGATAACAGATCTGAGTCGTGATAAGTGACATTTAAGCCAAAAGACATGTAAGAACCATCGTCTCTCCCAGCGAGGAGACAATGGTATGGTACTTGCGATCACAGTTGGCAGACGTGCAGGCGAAAGTCTCTCGTATATCAAGGACGAAGCAGGACAAGGCATATATCTGACTGAGGAAGACGGACGGAACGGTAAGGAAGACAGCGTACAGCAGCGGTTCCAAGGTCTCAGACTAACAGAAGGTAACCTAAAAATTAACCAGATAAACCATAAAAACAGTAAAGACATTGGGGAAGCTAGAGAATTTAAGCGTGGAGCTGGCATACTATGTGCGCTCCAAATGGGCTTTTCAAGGACTGATGTTGGTAGATAGGAAATCGTCTGGAGTATGAAGGGAGAGTCTAGGTGTTTCGGTAGTCCAGAACAACGACGAAGCTGAGCGTCAGTGACTATGAATCTGCGACCATGGTCTGTAGGAAAGTCTTGGCATCCTCTGGAGATGTAAACCAATGGGCATGGTCTTTGTAGACAATCTTGAGTTTAGCGGGATATAATAAAGCAAATTTTATCTGCCTGGAGTGTAACTGGGAACAGATAGACGAAAAAGCTTTACGTTTAGATGTCACAGCAGCTGAAAAATCTTGGAAGAGAAGGAGCTTCTGGTTTTTGTACAGAAGGGCAGGAGTGGTTCTGTACCCCGCCATTATTTCTTGCTTGTCTCGGTAATTGAGGACTTTGAATATCACTGGTCTTGGTCTTTCCAGCTCCGTTCGGGTAGGACGTCCAATTCTGTGTGCTCTTTCAATAGCTATTTGGAAGGCAGGTCTACTCGGGAATAGAAGAGCAGGCAACGTGTGAGATAGGAAGTCATATAGCTCCTTGCCAATCACAGATTCCGGGAGACCTATAAGGCGTAGATTATTGCAGCGGCTCCGATTTTCTAAGTCGTCTACCTTGTCCTCCAATTGTCGAATAGTATTTTGGAGGTCTCCAACGTCAGATTGGAGTTGCATCGAAGTGGATTCTTGGGTAGAGATTCTTCCTTCCGCGTCATCCAATCTGTCTATGGTTTGTTTCAGGTCTTGTCTGACAGCTTCCAAGGTGATTTGGAGTCTGTCGAATTTGCCTTCCAGTAGTGGCGATAATTTTTCTACCACTCGTTGAGCAATGG
The DNA here is from genome assembly GCF_027358695.1 of Spea bombifrons. Classification (NCBI taxonomy): domain Eukaryota; kingdom Metazoa; phylum Chordata; class Amphibia; order Anura; family Pelobatidae; genus Spea; species Spea bombifrons. The sequence goes on from NC_071090.1 coordinate 75,466,816, forward strand.
TATCCCCCCCATCGCTAGCTGTGTCAAATAGAGATTGATCTTGCGGGCCCTCTTGGCTTGTGTCCGTAGGCATGGTCCTGGATTTTTTGGAGGCTTTTTCTCTGTGTTGTTTAGCAGACATTGTCGCTGAATTATCTAGAAATTTATCCATCCGCGTGCGGTGGTAAATGCAGAGGATATGAGTGAATTCTGGACGCAGGTGTAAGTAGAAGAATAAAAGTGTGAGTCAGTGAAAGTAGTACTCAGTCATACATTACATACTCCTTTATAAGTGAGATCCTCAAGCCCATGGGGGTGGCATTAACCCATGATGTGTTGAAAGGCTGTTTGGTAACAACAGAACATGCCTCCTGGCAGCAGAGTATCAGGGGTTAAACACACACAAAAAAAAAAGGAAATGATGATGTAAATGGGAACTGAAACAATAATGTACTTCAGACAGGTGCATAGAAATAGCTTGTGATATGCAAGTGAGTTGGGTGCCTGAGAATAAAACCAAACAGTTCCTGGTTGAAATCTCTTCACTCCATGGTGGTCTAGGCAGGTCATATACGTGCAGCAGGGGATGTATAGAGTAAAATTATATACTGAGCGAGTGCAGGGTATTTTTTAGTAGAATACAGCATGTGTGGTGTAGCAGACTTGGATATAGGCCGCGTTAGGCCCAAAATACTGCATCTAGCTCGTGGCAAATGCAATCCCTCTCTCTAGACACAAGAGTTTCCCCTGCTCAAATAGGAGGAACGGCACCAGGTATAATTATATGTTTTACCGGTGTCACGGCGTCCACGGATGTTCATCTATGGTAAGAAGGCTCCGGACAAAGTAATTCTGGGCCTGACTCCTCCAGCCACTCACAGAGAGTTGACGGACCCCCGGCCGGCATCTGTCTCCATCCGCGGTGCAACGCGGTCGGTAAGTCCAAAAGAGGCAGCGTCTGATGAAGCCCGGACGTTCTCCTTTCCTCCCAAGTCCTTCTTTAAGACGGCGGAGCTAGATGTCCGCGTATAAGTGGATGATTGTCTGGGAAGGTGCAGAGCCAGAACGGCGTGCGTGTGTTCTCTATGGCTGCCGACCGGAAGTCCAATACCCTTTTTTATTATCCTGCTTAAAACACATCTACCGGCGGAGATGTTTTTCAGTAAAGAAAAACGAAGTGAAATTTTATTTAGAAAATATTGTGCTGTCTTTTTTTTTTTTTTTAAATTAGTTCGTGGGTTTTTTTTCCTAATCTAATGTTTTCAGGTAGCTAAGTATTAGCCATATGTATGTGTTGTAGCTGCTTATTCCATTCTACTAGACAAACACCTTGACTTCTAACTATACTGCCTGTGGTAAACAATATAATGACTGATTGTCATTCCTGGGAACTCTATGGGTTTTAAATAACGTGCAACAAAGTGTAAAGAAGATATAAAGAAGAAAATATAGCAAAGAAAATGATATATATATATAGAAAAAAATATTTCTCTGGGTTTCGCCCGGAAAGTGCTGCTTCTCCAGGTCATGGCACTAAAGCCCAGGTTGTGGGAGAGAGGTTTTTAGGCACAACCGCTCCCAATCCAACCCCCCATCCCCACACAATTTAAGGGGTTAGCTGCTTTTTCCCCCAGGACACTTCTACATTTCACATGTTGCTGGCAGTACGTGGGATGTATAAATTCACAGAACAAAATCAATTATTCTGTGATACAGCACCGTGGGAAATGTAGAAGTGTCCTGGGGGGAAAGGCCATTGAGGTCACCGTGCCTTCCATGTTGTTAAGTCATATTTGTAGAAAATATGGCCTTCAAGCAGACAAATGTTGAATGGAAAGTATGATGGAAAAATACCGGTATTTTGCAATTTGCACATAACATACAGCTCTCTATACAGTAATGTATGTTATCACGGACAAAAAAAAAACTTATTTTCTTTTGTTCCAATAAACTCCCTTTATCTGCAAACCTGGAAGCTCCCATTGTGAACATATGAAATGTATGTGTCTTGGAAAAATGGCTGATTAATGGGTGATCAACGCGATGGACAACTGTTGATGGACCGAGGCCTGGGCTCTAGAACATCTGACGGTGGCTCTGGTTAAAATACCTAAAATTAGTCTTCACGTTCATAACCAGCTTGCCTATCTGAAAGCAAATGGTCCATTCTTTTTTCACTCTTGACAAACTAGGTGTTGGGCTCATCCAGCTTTACCAGAAAGACTTTGCTCAAACAATATCAAACTTCTGCTCTAGAATCAGAAATCTCAATGCCTCTCAGCTTTTATGGTACAAATGAATTATTCTAAAGAAATGTTATGACCAAACGGTTCATAAACATGAATCATACAGAATATGTACATATAAAAGACACAAATAGTAGTTAGAAATTACCAGTTTATGGAGTGCATGGAATTCACTGTAGCGACGGTCCAGGGTGTGTCTCCGGCCATTGAACAAAACGTCTACTTTGAAGACCTGTCAGATAGAATTAGCAGAAACTGATTTCACTCATTTCAGCGGTGGTTACAGATTTTAATATATAGCACTACTCAGCCTTGTTAAACTATCAGTGTTAGCTTTCATCTGACAGATGCTAAAGATCTTACAATAGCAGTTTTAGAACCTAATGACACAACTAAAGAAGCAGGGATAAAAATTAGTTCTTGATCTACACACACACATTTCAGTTTGATTTATTTTAAATGTTTACTTTTGAACTCATTTTGTGTCTACAGAAGCCATTATTCTACTACTAGCCGTGAGTGCAGCCTACCGATTTGGTTCAAGAAGACAAGCCTCCCCAAAAGCTGTAATCTAAAGGTGTGATACCTTGCAAAGTTCAGCATTTATCACTTCCCTATTTCACGGATCTCATGCCGTATGTCAGGTACAGCTATCGTTTTTCAGCCTTTCTGGTGGCCCTTTGTGAAATAAAGTAACTAGTCAGTGCGACACATGCAGAAGGGCTTTACGCCTATAAGCTGGATCCTTCCATGTCTATACCGAAGCTTGGCAGTAAGATCACTGTCCATTCACACAAGTACTATAAAGAAGTACTTAAATCATAGAACCCATCCCTTCACTGAAATGACCTGGTGTAGAGAAATCCTGCTTCTCAGTCAAGAAACCCTTAGAGGACACGGGTGGTATTCCAGTTTAAAGTCAAGACCCACATCATTCAGTCTTCCCTGATCACCGCCTCCCTGTTTTATCATATGATGCCCTATTAACAGGATATCAAAAGTTAACAAGAAAACCATGAAAACACATCCTTTTTTCTAGTATATCTAGAGCAAAATAGTGCTATCTGGAGGATAAAAGATTGACGGTTTCCTAACGTGGCCACAGCCAACATTGTACCAACTACCATTTACTAAGCCCTTAATTTAAGTGCTAAACATGCCTTAATTTTAATAGTTTTACGGTAGCCTTTATATATATATATATTGACAATAATCAAGTGTGGAAACCATAAAGGCAAATTATCTGCTGGATTCTTCTGTACTTTTACCACAGGCAGAGTATTTCCCATAATGTTTGCAGAATTGTGGTACGTCTCTATTTGTCACATTACTCAGTTGGAGAAGTTATTTTTGTGAAAATAGTGTAAAGGCAGAGGTAGAAATTTAAGAAAAAGATAAAATGTAAAAATTCTGTCCATTTACAAAGATCAATGTTAAGATCTACATTTATGAATTCAGGAGACATATATATATTATATATACACACGCATACATATATACCGTATTTCCCCATGTATAATAAGACGCACCTTTTTTAGAAAAATTTGAGGTCTAAAAACCGGGTGTGTCTTATAGAGTGGTGGTATTTTTTTTTTTACCGGAAATAATCATCTGCAGGGGACCTGCTGCTTACCTCTGTGTTGCTCAGCAGCGTCTCTTGATCTATCGCGGTGACACAGGAACCCAGTGGACATCACATCACATGACTCTGCTCCATTGATATTCGAGCAACACAGAGGGAAACATCGGCCCCCACGGAAGTCTGCGAGCGGCACCAGAAGATCTGCAGTTCAGGTAAGGGTGAGGGAGTAAATGAATGAATATATGTGTGTGTGATAGCATGGATCCGTGTGTATGGGGCACAGGGAGAGGGCACAAGGAGGCTAAAAGTGATGTGCATGTACTGGCTGCCTGAGCATGATTGGAGTGTGACTGCTAACAATTGCTAGCAGCTAACATCAATCACAATCATATCATGCCCAGGCAGCCAGTACAATAACTTTATGTAATAAATTGTTTTTTCACATTTCGGGCCCCACAATTAAGGTGCGTCTTATACATGGGGAAATACGGTAAAACAATGTGAACAAGGCCATATCCTTTATGACATGGGCGAGGTCTAGACCAAGTTGATTAATTCCACACAATTTACTCTAAAGGCACGTTTCTCCATGTTATTGGATATGGTTTATAATATCAAAAGCATTTTACATATCTGAGAGCTTTTCACTGAATTGTCTATACAGAGACAACAATACAAATACAAAATACTGATACTAACCATAGAACATTCAGAAGATGTCGCCCTTCTAATAGTAAGCCAACAGGTATAGCCTGTTTCTTTGATGTCACATTGCAGGTCCTATATCCAGAGCATTCACACAAACACACACACACCGGTGACTTAGCGTGATCATGAGATCATGCAACAGGCATACTTTGTCCCCAAGGACAAAATGTCCTAATGACATTAATGCACCATTTAATGTAATGGAGCTACAATTCTTACATTAGGACCAATGAACTCAATACTAGCTTAACATTCAGCCTCCGCATTAAGTAGTAAAAAAGCAAGAATTTACTTTCAGAATCTGGTGCCTTTCTCTCTGAAAAGTCTGACACTTACCCTACAGGATTAGGTTGCTGCCAAAAACCTTGAAGCCACACCTTGTGCCAGCAACTATTTTCTAAGAACCCCGTTTAAGCTGGTGTTAGATAATAATTTGGAGGTTACAAACAAAAAGCCTTCAGTGTACAATTTGTAATAAACCATGCCACATAAAAAGCTGGAGGTTTTTTCCCTATAGCACAGCCTATTTTGCATACCCAAACGCAACCATGCGCGTTTATATAGCGCCATATGGAAGATGATGCAGCGCTCCGCACCTTTGGCTCTTTAAGGCAGGAATTCAGCATCTGTGTGATAGCAGGCATTGCATTCCCATCTGCTCAGATCACAATGTGAGAATTGGGAAGTGACTCGTGAAGAAACATTCCACCGATGCCAAAGGAGATTCTACACTAGCATGAGTGCCAGCTGGATCTAATAGCACAAGAATGCAGCAGATACAGCTGTGCGTGTGTGTGATATTTGAGAAAAGTGACAGGTGGCTTCAAACAATCTAGTACATGTAAGTGGCAGATCAGCTGTAACTTACACTGCCGTCTGGAGGTATGATGAGGGACTAATTCGATTCAGAGGCCAAGTACATTAAAAGGTCAGCTGTGCCCTTATGCCTGCTGTGTAGAGAGGTATGTCAGAAAGGGAATGGGTGAGCAGTTGGCCCCATAGAGTACTAGAGATGGTCACATAATCCTTTTTTTTCTGACCCAAGTTATCGAGGAGACTAGGCTAGCCCTGGTCCTGGCTTAAATTAATATTCACTTGGTTCCTTCTGGTGAATGAGAGAGATTTGTCTGACCAACTCAACTGTTATTAACCGTGCACCTAATATAAACCCAGCAGAATCTGCCCCTGTATTTATACTGCCCAGGGATAGGGATGGAATAGCAGGAGCTAACCATATCATGCCACAAAATGTAAAATGAACATCACATTAAACTAGAACTTAAAACATTACCCAAATATCTGGCATTAACGTGCTAGAGCCGTCTCATGATGGCCAGTCCAGCATTAATCATTATCTAATTTTCTACCACACTTTTCACTTCTCTCATTAACAGCGGTAAGTTTGTGTTACACATTACTATGTCCAAAATACATCTCCATGGTCTTGATTTTAATCTATGGGAAGATGTACTATTCAATTACTTGCAATAGATTTATCCCCTACATTGAATCCAGCACACGTGAAAGAAAGACCCAAGTACACTCCAGAGTCTGCCGGCTTCATCAACTGTGAGGCAGGTAAAAAAGGAAATAGATATTGTTCCCAGAAACAAGATGTAGAGTCCCCTTCTGCGACCTCGCTGGTCACTTCTTCCCTATGTCTACAATTCCAGTGTTACTACAATCACCAAATGTCAAATAGAAACTAATTAAGAGGATCTTTCACTTGACTGCAAGAGAACTCAAAATGGCACTAAATTGTGCAAAAAAAAAAAACACGCACTGCAAGCTGCGAAGCTTTCGAGACGTCTCCATGCTGGTCCATAAAACGTATCGCCTGCATCTAAGGACCCCATGCGTATCCGAAAGAAGACGGCGCTGTCCTGGCATATTCCGGGGTTCACAGGTTAATGGCTTTGTGGCTGCAGTGAAAGATTAATATGACACAGCAAAAACTGGACCTACATCCTTTACTAGGGCAGTTCATTATTGACTTTTTCATGGCGTCTCGTGTACTGTAGGATCATTTAGTCCATTGTTATTACTGGTCAAGGTCTATACTGTGTAAAAGTTACATTGATCTAGAACTCCATGAAAAAGACTTGCTTGGTTTATAAAAGAGCTATTCTCATGCCTGTCATCCGAGACACATGACTTTTCCAGTTCTACAAGTCACTTTAAATTCATATGTCTTGGCAACGTATAAAGAACACAATTATCTAATTCGTTATTATTCTGCCATCTCTTGTTTTATCTCTTGTTATCTCAAATTATAACAGGCATTACATTTGCTGGTGCCAACTTTGCAAAGGATCAAACAGACCTGAATTGTGGATTTGGACCACCATCAGGTTATGACAATACAACAGATGATAGATTTGAATAATTATAACTTCAGGGTTCATTTAGGGCCAGTGTGAGTCTTGATGATTAACCCCTGTAGTGTTAAAAAAAAAAATTCCCAGGAAAACATCTTGCAATACCAGATATACTACAATCCTGGTGTCCAGCGATCTTTTCTGCTTTAAAAGCCAATGTTGATCCATACTGGCTGCAGAGTCACCAGTTACGGAGTCATCCCCGGCTCAGGGTCACTGCGCAGAAAAGTAGGATGTTAACAAAAAATCTCTTAATTATTGAAATAATTCTCTATATATTATCTTGCATATGTAGCCAAAACAAATGAATGTGGGGGGAATGAAAGCTAATAAAACGTACATTTATATTATCACATAAAAGGATCACCAACACACTGTCCACAAACCTACAGGTGCTGGGCTGGCGGCTAAGTGTATATGTAACTGTGGTTGCCAACGATGTAGCCCTAATCACATAATATCAATTGGCACGTTGGTTTTGTGGAGAGTGTTTTAGGAAATTAGTAAAAGACAATCTTCAATCCTGCTGTTTATCCAGAAGAAGGCAAATAATAAACAAACATGCTGAAGCGACTCACAGGAGTGAAAACTCCTTCCTGGCTCTCAAACAGCGATGGAACTTTCTATGCAGCTTTAGGTCCTCGCGTGTCAATGGACGACTCCTTCTGCTTTGTACAGTCTATTATTATTATTTATTGTTTTATATAGCGCCATCAAATTCTGTAGTGCTGTACAACGGGTAGACAGGACATAACAAGTAGTATGTAACATAACAATCTGACTTACAGAGAGAACAGGTGAGGAGGGTTTAGTAAAAGCAAATGCAACTTTTCTAGCCCTTTGTTTTCTTCCATAACATTGTTTTCAAGAGCATACATTAAGAATCAAAGTGTATATTCAAGGCAGGGTATTATAACTGACTTATACAGAGGCAACGTTGTATTTTCCTCCTTTCCATGACAATATCTTACTGGCCCTTGCTCTTTATTTTCCCCCAAAATGCGTAACTTTGCATTTGTTGACATTAGATCTCATCAGCCACTCGGCTGGCCAGTCCCCAGATTTGGGCAAATTCCCTGGCGGAGAAAAAATATTCAGACTATATTCCCGTAACTCATTTTGTGTCATCTGCATACTGCGGATCATTGACAAACACGTTAAATAGATGTGGACCTTCGACAGGACCCCGAGGGGCTGTACTTTCCGCTTTTGTCCAGCTGAAAATGGTCCTCCTGCCATCATATTCACACCGAGTGTCCCTTTTAACTTAACACAGTTTAGCAGATATAGCAAATAAAAACATGTATTTTATTTTATCTCCTTGTACCTGCACCATCCTTTGAGTGTAAGCTCCAAGGGACAGGAACCCATTCAACCAGCAACCGTGTTTTAAAATGATTTGATTGGTCCTTAGCACTGTTAATATGAATGGGGTATTGCAGTAGGGGTAAATAGAATGGATTGTGCGTTTAGAAAAGGGAAGGCACATATATTCGAGGTTACGTGAATTCTACCACTTTCAGCAAAACGATGGGGCCATAACTACATGTTACTTATCAATAGGTATGAAATTATGTGTCCCATATACGTGCATTCCGTTTGGCTTGTACAACGCTGCGCGCACCGTTGGCGCTATATCATAATAAATAAACGTGGAAATAACTTACAGTGCGGGTCTTGTCTGACTTGCAAATCTGATGCCCCACGGAGGGGATGTACACCTCGATCATGGTGTCTGCAGTTCCCTCTACTCCAGACACAGCCCGGCCATCCAGTGAGTGATGTGTGTGGGAGATCCCGGCCCCATCCAACCCCCCAGATCAGGTTAACAGGAGACTGAAGCGCCCCGGGCTACAACATCTGATCCCCCACCCCCCTCTCTCTCCCTCCAGGGTCCTCTTCAGCTGTTTGAAACTTAGTAACCTTACACTCCTCTTTGAGAGCCCTCCCCAGGGGCCGGATCCATGCACTTTCCCCGCTCCCTCCCCACTCCATTCATGTGCACTGTGCGTGAAGCAGGTCCTCCCCGATATACTCGTACATACACGGCCCGAGAGCCTGGCTGCAGAGATAAGCTGCAGCTCCACCAGATAGGCCGTGTACAGGGTTAACCCTGTGTATGCTGTATATCGGCACTTTGCGGGTTAACCCTGGGTAATCCCGAGGTGTTACGGCTAGGTGTCTGTTATGTGAGCGCCGGGTGATAACATACAACGCGTGGCCCCCAATTCGCTTTCCTGGACAGCCTAGCGTAAGAATGCATTCAAAAGCAACCCGGCCACCACCATGATAAACAATGTATTTGTGGAATTCAGGGACCCGGGCAGCAGGGTTTGAATGGCGAGCGGCTACAGGGGAGGACTGGCGCCTTCGGGGCAATTACAGCTGAACCCCTGCTCCCCGCCAATATACTAACACACTTACTGTAACACAACACACATATCGTATAGACTCGCTCCAAAACATTGTATGAAGAGCTGTGTAAATATAAATAAAACAATAATTCTCTCACACTTTTTCTAATGATTGTTTTCCCTATAACTGTGAGGAAGAGACCTCTGAGGCCCCAAAAAGCTTATGTAACTTATGTAACATCTTTTTCTATGCAATAAAAGCAAATCAAATATGACTGAAGACCATTTTCTCTTGGGCTAAAACAGCTACATAAACTGAGCACTGGGGATGCATGTGTCATTAGCTCACCTCAGACACTCTGTCACCCTGGGCCATTACTGCTGTGAGTTTGCGCTCCCTTTCCAGGGGTGGCCCTTACAGTCTGGGCCTCATGGTCACCCTAGCCAGGAAGGCAATCGCTGGGTATACTGTCAGATAGACAAACACTGTATACGGTGTATCAGGAATGCTAATGTTTACTTAATGTTGTGTCAGGGAGTCTAGCCGTGTGACTGGAGTGTGAAAAATAATAATCATGTTGTGCAAACTGTTAGAAATATAAAGTGTGTCATGTGAGGGAAAATACGACTTGTTTATTACCAGAGAACTGTTTTGCATCGTCAGTGGCGCACTTTGTCCTATAACCTCTTCTTATAAGGCGCTATTTCCTTTGCGTTTAACGTCAGTTTCAAGAACGGGCCATAAGACATTTAAAAAGAAAATTTAAGGCAAACTTTATTGGGGTGAGACGGGATTCCATTATGGGTTAATGGGCAGGAGGCTTCCGATATCTGGTGCACATGCTGCCTCCGTGTAAACCCATCCTTACCACCTCCGCACACATCCCCACACGCAGAGCCATACATGGGGCCGAGAAATCCATGCTGCCCCAGACACGCACCTCTGCCAGGGCCAGCCTCCGGCACCTGAATCAGGATGGCGGCAGCAGCTGCCGCATTGCTACCTGTCCAGTTTTGAACCTCACAGTCTGGTTCTAGGTGACAGTGTCTGGGAGGTAGGGGGTCACCGCCATGTAACGCAACACAGAGTGAACATGTCCTGTGTGCAGGGGGGATTAGAGACGGATCTATGGTTCCAGAGCAAACGTCTTCCGGAACTATAAAGATCCAACTTTGAAGCATATGAACAGCGGGCAGCATGCTTTGTGTCAGATTATTGTGATTAATCCTATGGAGGAGTATTTAGAATATTCCTAGGAATGCCTGTAAATCCTCCATATAATCATCCCCTCATTCCACCTACTGCCCTATATAATCCTGCCATTGCTATAGCTCCATATAACCCTTTCTCCTTTAAGATCATAAAACATGAGATCACGCCACCCGGTTCTCCATATAACCTCTCCATATAGCTCCATAATACCCGTCACTTCTTAGCATTTCACAGCGCAAGATATACGCTCTCAGTAGTTGTTTCTGTTGCTTACCGTAACCTCTGTATAATTGATACTCTTCACAGCAATTTCCTGGATGGCGCTCCGTGCCTCCGGATCTGAATGGGTAATTGTGGAGTCGGAGGCACACACTGCACTCTCTGCCTGAGCAAAATAAGGGGGTTACTGTGTCCTTGCGTCTGGCTGCACACAGGGGCAGGAAGAAGGCTGCTGTTACTGGCACGTAGACACTGCTTGCTTGTCTGCAGGTGTGCGCAAGCCATTTGGGCTGCATTTTGAACACGGACAGGTTAAAATGACATGCTCTGGGTGCTAACGTATCGCATACAAATAGTTAAATGGTAGATATAGTAAGTGGTTTCTGTCAATAACATATAAACTCACGTTACCTAAAGACGCCATAAGAACACCCTGTCCTGATTCGCACACCTATAAACATGACTCTGTTCTCTGGGAGCTGCTGCCTGATCCACATCGTCTAAACAATCTCTACCAAGAGGCTTGCAGACAGCCTGCTAAACCAAAGGCCGACAGAAGGATCTCAGTGCAACCTGAAATACCATGAATGATGAAAGAGTCCATTATAGGCCGGAGTAGAAGGTATAAACAAGAGTAATGGAAAAACAGAGCATTAAATCAAATAACACGAGTACTAGATGGTCGCATAACAGAACAATGACAATGTGATACTTCAAAACTATCAAAAAACTGGTATTTTGCGATGACGACATGAAATGTGGTGCACGTTATGCATAAATATTTGTTGGGTTTTAAGCCAAAAATGGTACTAAATTAACCCAGATCCTATGAGGTGGTATCGTATCCGACTGTATAGTGCTGGCTGGTCGGTTTATACATCCAGGTTTTAAGGCATTGTGTTGATTGTACGCTTGTTTTGTTAAACCGCTTTCTGTAGCAATGCACACTATTTGCATTGCTTTACCTACGTGTCCAAACATGGCTGCGTGATATATTTACATACCTGTGTGCAAAAAAGGATACAAAGGAACTACAGCTACAAACTTCATGTTTCTGTATCCTGGAACTAATAATGATGGAAATAGTTCATGTCTATTTTACACGCATGGTTTGCTAATTTTTTACCACTTTATTGAATAATTGTCATTTTCCAGGTCTTTATCCTAACTGCTGCACTTCTGCTTTGTGACTCTAGCGTTTTGCAGAACACAATGAATCGCTCCCGGTCAGCCTTCCTGATTTGTTATGGCTTTATGGGTCTCGTTTCTCACATTCTTACAAATAACAGCCCCATTAGCACTAGAAATGTCATCCAGATACAGTATACTACCCCTTAGACCTACAGACTTACCATTGACTTGCATTTTCTCAATATATTTTTCAACTAAGTGTTTAATTCACCGTGCGTCAGAGTGAAGAACAATTTTGTGCCCATTGTGTGAAAATAGGATAACATCAGTGGAAACCTAACACTCAAGCAAAGCTGCTGATCATCAATGGAGAAGGAATATCTAGGTAAACCAACCTAAGATGGGAGTTTAGAAATAATCGAAGTATTGATGTAATAAGACCACTTCTTAACATTTTCTCACCATTCAGCAGTCAGGGTTTGAAATGTCCTTTCGCTTTGCCGGTGTGTGTTGGTATGTGTGAGAATCAAGCTGTTGAAACGTCGCTAGTGCTGCAGACGGCTTGATTCACACACCACCACCGGCAAAGGAAAAGGATATTTCTGCATATTTCTCTGCTCATCACCTGGCTTTGACTCACAAAGTTGTAGAGATGTGATCAGGGATTGAGGGTTGGTTACTGCAGAGTTCCTGACTCAGACACATAAGGTCAGATGCTATTTGTGCTACATCAGCACCAGCATATATATATATATATATATATATATATATATATATATATATATATATATATATATATATATATATATATATATATATATATATGCGAAAGATAAAGGTGGCCTTTTAGCCTCTTTCAAAACAAAACAAAATAATTTGAGGGAAGCTGATGAGGTGGGTGGCATGTATTCTGTGGAAGAATTTGTTAGCATATTTGCTGGGTAAAACAATATATTTTTTTATTTTTTTTAAATAAGTAAAAAAAAAAAAAAAATGTATAGTTTGGATTGGGTACTCTAAGTAAGAAAATTAAAGGTACAATAAAAATGTTGAAAAGCTCTTGTCCTCACATGAATATTTTATATATTTTGCTCACAAGTCCATTACGTCTGCAGATCCATTGGTCACGGTAAGGTTGCCGCTTTTGGTCCCGGGGCATGTGTGGCTTTGTCATTCTAAAAAGCTGGCCAGACAATTGATTTTCACTGATCAGGTGGATGCTCATGACCCTTGACAAACACATAGTGTATGACATATGTTTATGACAAAATATTCTGTCTTCGTCTACCACAGTGGTTGCATCAACCTCCCTGTAAATAAACTGATATTGGCACAGAAGTCTAGCGCGATGTAAGCCTTCTCTAGGCTGGTGCTGATGTAGCACAAATAGTGTCTGACCTTATGGTGTCTGAGTCAGGAACTCTGCAGCAACCAACCCTCAATCCCTGATCACATCTCTACAACTTTGTGAGTCAAAGCCAGGTGATGAGCAGAGAAATATGCAAAAATATCCTTTTCCTTTGCCGGTGGTGGTGTGTGTGAATCAAGCTGTCTGCAGCACTAGCGACGTTTCAACAGCTTGATTCTCACACATCTTTCTATCTTTTATTATACACAGGTGCATATTATACCCAATATTTTATGATAAACACACACACCACTAATTAGATTGGCTAACTCAACGCACCATTGGAACGCAGAAGGGATGGGAGTGATAAAGGGCCTCTGTACGACTATGAAGATATTCCATAAAAAATCAGCTGTTTCCAGCTACAATACTCATTTACAACATTAACATCTACACAGCATTTCTGATCCATTCCATTTTAACAGTTTCTTCCAAAAAAAAAAAAAATAATGAAAATTCTAAGTGACCCTAAACTTTTGAGCAGTAGTGTGTATATGTTTTTGTGGGGGGGCCCGCTTACAACGTTCTAAGGGTCCCATATGTCCTTGACCCACCCCTGGTGATGGATCATGTTTTTTTTCCCGCATTCGCATTGTAAAATGTTGTTAGTTGTTAATCATTTTTATGTGAATGAAAATGTCATTTAAAAAAAAAAAAAGGAACAGAAAGTATTGTCTTCTTGATTCTTTCACAATCCGAGTTATGTTGGATCATAACTTCTGTCTGAAACAAAAAGTCTACTGGTGGGCGTCCATTTCGGAAATACCTCCAGATATTCAAGGGCTTCAAATAACTAAAATAAAAAATACTTTTCACCGTTACCTATCCACTCTGTATAACTTCAGATTTAGACTGTGTGATAAGACTTTCCTTTTTCTCATACTACTCCTGGTAATGTAAATGGAGTTGTGTACTTGTGTGGACAGCTGTGTTAGTACTCTCCATAAGCCTTACAGCTGAGACAATCCTCTGGGATCAAAGCACCATCTCGAGGATGTCGGGTTGTTTGTAATGCAGAATGTGCCCATGTAGACTGTGGCAGAGCGGTGGCGAGGTACATTTTAAACTAACAATGTATGTAACAGATCATGTTGAACAAAGAGTGAAAATGAAACCAGGGTATTTTTTTTTTTGGTTTATTGGATAAATGTGGTTCTTACAGAATAGAAATGCTCTGTTCTGTGTCACAGCCCCCCTCCCCCCCAAAAAATAATATACAATATATATTTATATTAATAAACCCTCCCACTGAACTACTAGTTATTTTTTTGTCTTTTGAGTTTTTGTTGCAGAAAGCCCTGAAGATTATTTTAATAAGAAAATATATGTAGAAGTTAAACAGCAAATATACAGAAGGAAAGTTAACAGGTGCACATGTGTACTGAAGTGCTGGGAATAAGAGTCTGAAGTCTCTGGGCATTAACCCTGCCTGCTGAGCAGGACTAGGTATGGGACTGAAGCTAAGGAAACTTACATTAGTCCACGTAAAAGGCATCTATGCAATCTTAATTCTTTCGTGCTGAAACGGCCAGCGATGTATTTCTGGCACTTCCAAACAAGGGTTTGAAACAAGATTTCCTACCTCTACAACATCAGTCAGATGTGGAAGGGGAATGAGATTGTGAAACCTTAGTCTTTAAAAGGCAAGGAGGTATAATATATTTATTTATATACTTAAAAAAAAAAAAAAAGAAAGAAAGAAAGAAAAAAAATCCATGGCACAAGAGATGTCAGTCCTTT